>NW_006300372.1:4024472-4025971 GCF_000327345.1 Myotis davidii | reverse complement strand
GTGTGTGGGAGACTGGACACTTGTCAGTTACTCCCAAAGACTACCAAGGATTGTAGACTATCACTGGTCTACAGCAACTGCTGGCAGCTACAGCTACATTTAAACCTGTAAGAGACTACAGTGAAACATAATATTGGCACCATGGCCACTTCAGGCAGCCAAATCTTCCACTACTAAATATGAGATATGGCAGGGCTATACAAACACCTTAGGGAGGTGACTAAAGTCCACTCCTGACCCTCCTATATAAGGCAAAATTGTCCTCGTCTCTCTGGAGCCATGTCCATGAAGATGCAGGCATCACCTGAGTCTATTATACAGTTTTCTGCAGGTCACTATCAGGGCTGTGCGCTGTGGCCAGTTCTTTCTAGTGACAAACACAGTCTGTCCAATTTCCTTAAAATGTATTCTGGCATGGGAGAAAGTTGTTTTGCTGCACACAGGTAGCTCAATCCCTATAAACTGGGCTTGGATCTCTGCCCAGAAAACTGCAGTCTACAAGCTCAACATTCAGCCTCTGGTTCTAACCCAATGAGGTTTCGGCCAGTCTCTGAGTCAGACTCCTCCTCTCTTGGAGAACTTCAAAGTCCCGATGGCTTCCAGGTCCAGGGAGAGTGCCCCTTTGTTAACTCTGCCCATCAGCCACAGTGCTCCGCTCTTCTGCCTTTCCACCAGTTCCCTTTGTGGCAGAGCAGCAACCAGGCCTCCTCCAAGGGACCGTACCGGAAGGCGACATCAGCCCCCGTTGCGAGTCAGCTGCTTCACCTAGGGTCTCCCGCGGGCCTGGCCAGAGCGTCTGCCAGCAAATCCCGGAAGCCGCTGCCCTCGCAGTGGCATGGACTCAAGCAGGTGGTTCAGGAGCTGGGTGGTATTGTGACTTCAGCTTTGTTCCTCCTCCGCTTTTTTAGCGGTCTGCAGCTGGTAACATAACTGCTAACACCCCCGCCCCCCTTGTCTCAGCCCAGGCTGGTTGCTTGTCTCCCTTTAAGCAATGGGAGTTTCAAAGAAAACTAGAGACTGCTCCCATAGAGTCCTCCCTCCCGGAGGCTGGGGTCTGACCTGTGGGGAAATATGACTCCTAGTCGACCTGGAAAGACAATGGGTGCATAGGGATGTCTCCTGCAGACAGAAAGCCTGGAGATCACCCGAAATCCAGCTATATATGCTCTCAGAATCAGGAGGAGAGAGGAAGGGAAAGACCAGGCCACGTCCTCCATGAGGATTCCAACAAACAATTGAAAACAGCAAGTCAAACAAAACACAGTCACAGGCAGGGTTAGGAATGATAGGAGGTGGCCTGCCAAACATGATTTCATAGGGAGTAAAGCCCAGGGTGTAAGGGGAGTTCCTTACCCAGTAAAGGGCATATGGTAGGAGAGCCACCCAGTCCCCACCAGTTTCCATGGTTAATTTGGTAAGGGTCTCTTTTAGAGTTCTGTTCATTCTTTCTACCTGACCTGAACTCTGGGGTCTATAAGCACAATGTACTTTCCAATTTG
>NW_006300372.1:4016499-4023718 GCF_000327345.1 Myotis davidii | reverse complement strand
ACTGAAATTATATTAAGACTGTGATTGCTAATTAATAAAGCATTATAAAGATCTTCTTAAAAATAGTATTAAATAAATCTGCAAGGCAATCACACTTTCTGCCCCATCCACATTTCTGTAGTAAAACTTTGCCTTAAAGCTCCACCCCTGAAATCCCATCCTGCCTCAGTGAGCAGACATTCCCTTTTGGCTAAATCAATTTCCTGTGGTTTGAATATTGAATATAATGTGTCATAATATATTTCTTTAAAGACTTTATTTTTTTAGAGCAGTTTTAGGTTTACAACAAAAGTGAGAGGAAGGTGCCGAAACCGGTTTGGCTCAGTGGATAGAGCGTCAGCCTGCGGACTGAAAGGTCCCAGGTTCGATTCCGGTTAAGGGCATGTACCTGGGTTGCAGGCACATCCCCAGTAGGAGATGTGCAGGAGGCAGCTGATCGATGTCTCTCTCTCATCGATGTTTCTAACTCTCTATCTCTCTCCCTTCCTCTCTGTAAAAAATCAATAAAATATATTAAAAAAAAAAAAGTGAGAGGAAGGTACGGAGATTCTTCCTTATACCCCCTGCCCCAAAACATGCCTAGCCTCCCCATTATCAACATCACTCACCAGAAAGGTTCTTTTTCTACCAAGATGAACCACATCATAGTCACCCAAAGACCATAGTGTACCTTAGGGTTTAATCTTGGTGCTGTACATTCTGGGGGTTTGGACAAATTTATACAGTAATTATGTATGTCCATCATTATCAGGTTCAGAACATTTTCACTCCTTAAGAGTTCTCTGAACTTTTCCTATTCATCTCTCTCCCTCCTAGAGCCAAGTTGCCTAGTTTGAATCTCAGTTCTGTCACTTGCTGGCTAACTGGCTGATCTTGGGCAAATTACTTAATGTCTTTAGTGCCTTAATTTTCTTATCTGTAAAATGGGGAAAATGGTGCTTACTTCATGAGGTTATTTTGAGATTTAGAGAAGTTAATTTGTAAGTACTATATAAGTGCTGGCTTTTATTAACACCCAAAATGTGTAAGTTGCTTAAAAGACATATAACCAATTCTTGGTTATCGAGAAAAAATGACAGTACAGGTAAAACAAATTCTCATTTGTATTCTTAAATATCTTCATTTTAGTTATGTATGGTTTCACATGGGTACCGGACTTATCAGGGTGGTCACTTCATAACACATAACTGTCTAACCACTCCACTGGAACTAATATAAGATTGCATGTCAACCATAATTGAAAGAAAAACCTTTTTAAAGTTCACTTTAAGCTCAAGCAACTAGTAACTTCGTTGAATATTTGCTCTCTCTAAACTAGTCTTCTTTGTATGGAAACATGGTAAGTCACATTAACATATGCACAGTTAAGGAAAAAGAGGTTCGTTCACACCTGTTTTGTTCACCTGGCATTTAGTAGTCATTAACAAGTAAGTTAATGAACTGAATAAAACTGCCTTTTAAAAATTTGAACTGGTTAATTTAAAGAGCAAAAGAAGGGAACATGTATTATAAGTGCAATAAACCTTTGGACTAAGCAGAGGGGACTGTGGGGAGGGGCATGGGGAACATCTGTAATATGGTCAACAATAAAAAAAAGGAGTGGGAAAAGAAGACATCCTTGCATTTACCTAATATTAGTGGGAAAGTGTCGAGTTTCTCATCATTATGATGGTAACTGTAGGTTTTTTAGTTTTTTTTAATTTTTAAAATATATTTTTATTGATTTCAGAGAGGAAGGAAGGAGGAGAGAGAGAGATAGAAACATCAATGATGAGAGAGAATCATTGATTGGCTGCCTCCTGCATGCCCTACATTGGCAATGGAGCCTGCAACCCAGGCATGTGCCCTGACCTGGAATTGAACTGTGACCTCCTGGTTCCTAGGTCAACGCTCAACTACTGAGCCTCGCCAGTTGGGAAGTTGTAGGTTTTTATAGTCTTTATGAAGCTGAGCAAGCACCTCTTTATTCTAGTTTACTGAGAGTTTTTATCCTGAATGGGTGCTGGGTTTTGTCAAATGCTTTTTTTTTTTCCATTTGTTGATATGATTATATGAAATTTTCTTTTTTAATTGGTTAATGTGGTGGATTTCATTAAACTTTTGAAAAGTCTTCTGATAGTCACATTTTCATTGCAACCTAGAATACGAACCCATTTAAGTGGGGTGTGTGTGTCAGTTTTTGCTGTTGGCTATACAGTTTCATAATTTAAGCTATTCATTATAACTTAAACTGTTGAGTTTTTAAAAGTCATAGATCCCTTCTTGAATTATGTGGTAAAGATAAAAACATTGCTCTGTATGGAAAGGAGAAGAAATAATAGCTCAAAAAAAGTTTAGAGGTTTCTTTTCTCAATTATTATACTAATAAAGTGTTGATCATTAATGTGAACTTTAAAATTTTTTTGTAGGCTTTACGAGCAAAGTATGGAATTAGAGATGACATGGTCTTGCCATTTGAGCCAGTGAGTACATAGATTATTCTGTATATTCATATCCATATCTTTATCAGAGAAAAAAAAAGCTAACTTTTTTTGGTAACAAAATTAATTATTGGAGGTTTACTTGAGAGTTTATTTTAACTTGATGTCTGCTGTGGCAGGTAAGAGTGAAAGAAAAACTAAGTATTAGCACCTGAAATTCAGGAACAAAATGGCTTTTTAACATCACCAATTTTATAGTAGCTTCTTTTGCTAGTTTGGCCAATTTCTAGGCTTCTGAGGACAACATTTTGCCATATTACTCATAAATGTTTATGTTTTCACATTAGTGCTTGCAGAAGAAAAAACGTTTAAGGGACTAGCAAGTAACTTTCATGACAAATCCAGAAGACTTATTAGAAAACAAAACAAGACCCTCCAAAAATTTAGTTGTTTTCACAATTTTGCTAATTTCAATGTTAATTATTTCCTAGTAGTTAATTGGATGGCAGTGGAGGGATGAGAGCTGGGGAAGATGTACATGTAAGGTAGGGACAGTGGGGTTGCTGCACAGAATTTGTGGAGAGGAGGACAAATTCACATCTAGATCTTTGTTAGTCACTGTGTGATTACTGACAGTGGAGGCAAAAGGACTGTGCCCCATGGGGCTGTTTTGTGTTCATTCAGGATGAGTAGGTTCCTGACATTCTTGTTTTTGCAGGTGCCAGTCATTGAAATCCCAGGTTTTGGAAATCTTTCTGCTGTAACCATTTGTGATGAGTTGAAAGTTCAGAGCCAAAATGACCGAGAAAAACTTGCAGAAGCAAAGGAGAAATTATATCTAAAAGGGTTTTATGATGGTGTAAGTAATAATTTTTTATTGTTTTATTTGATTTACTGCATGCTCTGTGATTTCTTAATCATTTAAAAAATATGTAGAAAAATTCAATGTAGTTTCAGCCATACACTGACCTATGACAGGTTAATATGAGATTGATAAAGAGATTCTTCTATTTTAACCCTTTTTAAATCTTCTTTTGTGGGGGAATAATAGTATTTACAGAAATTACATTTTTGTATCCTGTATGAATCTCTTAAGGAATTAATTTCTTGAGAAGCTATTTAAAGTTTGTTCATATTATTATGCACTGAACTCCAAAGGTTTATTGCATGGATAATACATGTTCCCTTCTTTGGCTCTTTAAATTAAGAAATTTATATTAAAAACAAACAAACAATTTTATTCAGTTCATTAACTTACTTGTTAATGACTGCTAAATGCCAGGTGAGCACAGCAGAATGAATGAATGAACCTTTTTTCCTTAACTGTGCATATGTTAATGTGACTTACTGCAATTCCATGGAAAGAAAACTAGGTTAGAGAAAGTGAATATTCAGCTAAGTTGTTAGTTGCTTGAGCTTAAAATGAAGATTTTAAAAGGTTTTTCTTTCAATTACGGTTGACATGCAATATTATATTAGTTCAGGTGTACAATATAGTGGTTAGACAGTTATATGTTATGAAGTGACCACCCTGATAAGTCTGGTACCCATGTGACACCATACATAGCTAAAATGAAGATATTTAAGGACATAAATGAGAATTTGTTTTACCTTTAATGTCATTTTTCTAGATAACCAAGAATTGGTTATATGTCTTTAACACTAGAAAGACTGAAATTTAGTATATACCTATATTGCCCAAAAGCCGTCAAAATGACTGCATTGTGAAAGAATAACTAATGTGTAAAGAAATTTGTTTAAAATTAATTTTTAATATTTTTTATATTGTTTACAGTTATATAACAAGTTATTCGACATTTCTTTCATGAATTTAGGGCGCAAAAGAAATAAAATAAACAACTTATTAGAACAAGTATCACTGCATAAAGATTCGAATAACAAGTACTAGTTTACCTTATTGAGCAACTGCAACTTATCAAGTATCGACAATTTATCATGTACTTGTATGTTATCATGTGACGGTAATCGAAAAAAAATGAAAACTGTTATTTCAATACAGCCGAACTGGTCATATCAGAAATTTACTCACTTCAATAATAAGAGTCATTTGATTATTTTGTCGTGAGTGACATGCTAGTGAAAAAGTTATCGGTCGTGACATTTCTTCCACAGCCTGTATATGGCTCGACAAGTTTCAGAACAACGTGTTCACTGAGAAGCATTGACGATGGTTGTTGTTCATCTTTCCCCAAATAAGGAAAACCTTCAAAACATTATTTGCTACTAACATCTGATGCAAGCCAGAATTTGATGCAAACTTTGTTGGGTTTATTAGGCATATACTGTGTAAACCAGCACCTGGCTTTTGACGGAAATAATTGCTTGTCAACTGTTATATTTTGCCCTGGTTGATAGCAAGCTTGACTGTTTTCAATGAACTTGTCCCATATTTCCGAAATCAAGGCAAACTTATTTGTTTGTAGGTGCCTACTTCTTTCGGTTCTTTTGTCAAAACGAATAAATCGTAGGATTTGCTTGAACTTTTCTCTGGCCATAGTTTTTCTAAAAAATTCGGGACCCTACTTTGCTGACCATAAATAACTGAGTTTTAAATTTTTTGCCTCGTAGGCTCCACGAGCATATAAAATCCCAATAAATGCATGTATTTCCGGTAATGTTGTTGTCCAATCGTTCCTCAAAATTCGGCGGCCTTCTTCTTCTATGCACTTTTTTAAAAATTTCCCCCCCAAGCAGTCAAAATGACTGCTTTCGGGCAATATAGATATAACACATATATATATACCGGAAATGAAGGAGGGGGAGGTAACTACAATTATTAATAAACGCATTTATATGTTGTATAAAAAGTCACAAAATTCTAAGAAATTCTGTCATTATATACATCATTGTTTTTCTAATTGAAATTAAAAAGCAGTCAAAATGAATTCCTTGGGCAATCTAGTGTTAAAGCAACTTACACATTTTGGGTGTTAATAAAAGCCAGCACTTATATAGTACTTACAAATTAACTTCTCTAAATCTCAAAATAACCTCATGAAGTAAGCACCATTTTCCCCATTTTACAGAGAAGAAAATTGAGGCACTAAGACATTAAGTAATTTGCCCAAGATCAGCCAGTTAGCCAGCAAGTGACAGAACTGAGATTCAAACTAGGCAACTTGGCTCTAGAACTGTGCTCTTAACCACTGCATCGTAATGATGAAGAAGTATCATTTCATAATGAAGAATTAAATAGATATGAAGCATTTTGGTAATGTTAGAGGATTGGAAGGTCAAAAAAGAACCTGTGTCTTTCACTCAGAAACTGTTCGAGAGAGACACAAGGAGCCAGGTAGAGGGAAGTCAGTTTCAGCTGGAAAGGGGATGGTGGCTTAGAGCTGTGACAGCAATGGCAAGCTAATACTTCACCCTAGAATTAAATTTCCCCACTAAGTAAAAGACAGAGCTGAAAGATAGTGGGTCTTCCTCGTAGCTCAGTTTATCACGTGGCTAGACAAAGGAGAAAGCTGGTTGGCAACAGGCGGATTTGGAAAAGAGAAGCTTAAGTGGTGCTGAGCTGAATATGCTCAGTTCCTCCTCCAAAGCCTTGAGGAATGAGGTGAGCTGGTGTGGAGTTCTCTCCACACAGACACCTGAGAAGTGGAAAGGACGTGAGGGTTTCTTCCTAACCAGGCTCATGACAGCTATCCTAATTATACTAAAAGAAAACAAATGCGTTATACATATTAGTTGTCCAAACTATGCCAAAGTAAAAAGTTATGGCTGTAAATGTGATAAATTTCACCCTAAAAATATTTTGGGTTGGTGGGTGGAAGTAAATTTAGTTAGGAAAAAGTTTGGTTGGGGGGGAAGGAACTCAGAGCAAATTTTAATTATTTTCTATGTGTTTCTTTCTTCACTCTCATCCTTTTAGGTAATGTTGGTGGATGGATTTAAAGGACAGAAGGTCCAAGATGTAAAGAAGTCTATTCAGAAAAAGATGACTGACACTGTATGTGAAAGGCTATCCCCTCAAGGCTGTTTTAGGAGAAATATTTTAGTTAAAAGGCAGACTTTACAGTGTGAATTAGCAGGGAGTCTGAAGTAGAGCCTTGAGCTTTATTAAAAAATAGCGTATTGTTTTGTGGCAGAATATAGGAGACCTATTTAGCAGTTCATTTAAGTTGAACTTCCCACCTGTACCGTTGATGAACAGTGTTCTAAAGTTGGTACGTGCAAAGTCCATGCAGGGAACTTCAATATGCTCCTGGTGGTGGCCATTCGAGATGCCAGCAGTTACAGTTCTCTTTCTGTGGTGCTTTACTTATCACTTTCATCCTGCCCCGCATCTTCATTTTTGTTGTAACTTTCTTCTATTGAGCTACTTAACTACTGGTTAAATTAAAATTTTATTTTTGACAGTTATATGTACTCATGATACAGAGAGAGAGTTGTCTGTAAGGCTTATTAAAATAAAAAAGTCAATCTTCTCTTTATCCTTCCACATTCTCTTAAATTACTCTTTGTTGGAGGGGCTCACTTTCAACTGTTTTAGTTTTTTTTTAGTATTGACCTTCATCTCTTGTAGATCTAAAACTAAATGTAGTATAATTTTCTGATTTTATTTTTTAGTTTTAGGCATCAGCCATTGCCTTTATACTATTTTTTTTTTGATCTTTATAAGACAGACTTGTTTGTACTTTATTTCAGTGATGACTAGTAAAATTTTTATGTGTCTCAGGTCTTGGATGATTTCATAAAGGCCTCTGTAGCATTGCCTGAGTGCTATCTGAACAAGTTTCGTTTGGTTTATATGTGATTGGCAATACCATGGATTT
>NW_006300372.1:4005943-4013885 GCF_000327345.1 Myotis davidii | reverse complement strand
ACGACTCCCTCCCGATTGTTTGCGCCGCGCTCTCCGCGCCGCCAGCCCCGCTCCGCGCGCACTCGGTACCTGAGAATTTCACTTCAGCACTGCGGCTCCTCTGAGTCTGGATATAATATTCTCTTTACTCCTAGTTGTAGAATTTCCACTCAGCCAGCCCTCCTGTGGCTCTGGATGTTGTCCTTTCCCTGGTTCAAGCTTAATTTGAATTGGTTGTTCAAGGCAGCAATCTCTGGTGTTAACCTATGCCGCCATCTTCAGTTCCCGACTCGACTTTATACTATTGAAGATAAAGATTTACTTCTTCCTGCCTTGTGGCTTCCTCTCTAATCTCCGTACATGCATGTACACTTCTCCATCCCCCATCATTCTGGTATAGGTATATTATAATTTATGTTAGAGCCATAGTCAGTGTTTACATTTTTGAGACATGGCTGATCTATAATGTATACAATGAGAACTTTTCTTCCTTAGGTTTTGCGTTTCCCTGGAGTTAATAGTCTCTTTAAAAAGATTTTCCTCACTTTTAAGTGTACTTCTCAATACACCATCCCAATCTCTGTCCCGTCTGTTTATTTCTCCTCTCAATACTTTCAAACACATCAGGGTGCTCCTGGTTTCATCTTAGAGACTCTCCCAGAGCCTTCTGGCCTGTTTTAGTTGGTACTGGTTGCTTGTACTGATGCACAGATGTCCTGAGGTGTTCCTCCACCATTGCTAAAACTTTCCTTCGCTTCTCTTGAGTTGGATGCCCTGTGTCCTTGATTCCCTGGCTGCTTCTTTCTTATTAACTCTCATTTTTGTGAAGCTTTGCCTCTAGTAGCTTTCCTGGGAAAAGTGTCTGGAAGGTAAATTTTTACAACCTTTTATGTCTCAAATATCTTTATCCTATCCTCATTTGCCCTTCTTTACCTGGGAATAGAATTCTGGATTGGAAATAATTTTTCCTTAACAATTTGAGGGCCATTAAACACGGTGTTCTGGTTCAGTGATGCCTTTGAGAAGTCCAAAAGCATTCTGGGAATAACTCTTAAAAGTCTTAGTCCTCCTTTATTCAGCCTCACGTTTCCTCTTTCAGAACTATCTTGTGCCACCAATTCCTGAGTTTTTTGCGAACGGGGTTGCTTATTAGCTTCCTCTACTGTTGGCTTAGAATTCGGCCAGCTTTCTTTAACCTGCTAATACAGTTAGCACTCATCCTGCTTTTTCAGTTTCTAGAATTTGGTGGCTATAGTTTCTTCAGTTTTTCTCATCTTTGTAGGTTTGTGCCATGAAAAAAAAAACAACACCTCTTTGTTGTCCTTTTATTGGAATTTTAGAGGCAGCAGAGTTAAACATGTTTTTACTTCACTATCTTTAAACAAATATCCCAGATATTGAAGTTCAGCATGAGGAATTGCATTTAAGAACACAGAGCAATAAATCATTATATGGATAATAATGCTGAGTATTATTTTTAAAAATTATTCTAGCTTAAAAAGTTTGGGACCATAGTGCATTAAGAGATACTTATATTTGGTAAAAAATAAAATTCATGGTCAGTTTTCTAGTGGGAATTTTTCATGACACTATAAGTCTTTAGGAACAGTATTTTCTATTTCTAATTTTTGGGCATCTATTGTTTTTTAAAGTTTCATATTTTTAATTCTCTGTTTTCTTTACATTATTATAACAAGGATAAAAAGATGTCATAGGCAGCCTAATCTCCAAACTACAGACTTCAAAACAATGATACTTGTTTGATTTTGCCACTGAAGAGGAATATTCTACTAGGGAAGGTGATCCATTTGACAAAGATGCACACCTTTTCAAAAGCACGTGTTATGCGTTTGGCTTTATGGCAGGTCCATCCCCCTGGTTCTCTCGTGGTGCCCCATGTCATAGCATACCGGCCTTGAACCACTGCCCGGCCTCTGCCTGTAGCATGCAGGCACTGGAGCAGGTTACATAGTGGAAAAAACAGAACAAAACAAAAATACAAAAGCAAGTGTATAGAAAATAAGGCAGATAACTTTACCCTGGGAAGAAAGAAGATATAATGAAAATGCATTTTTTTAAAACGTTGTTTTATCCTTGAGGAATAGAGATTGACTTGACATGATATCTGATATATTTTTATTTACTTTCATTTAGGAAGATGCATTTATTTACATGGAGCCAGAGAAACAAGTTATGTCCAGGTCTTCAGATGAATGCGTCGTGGCCCTGTGTGACCAGTGGTTAGTCTCTTGTAGCAAGAAATTTCCTCCAGTCACTCTCCTTCCCTTTTAGACTTTTACTTTTTTCTAATCAATGTGTGTACTCCCAGGTACTTGGATTATGGAGAAGAGAACTGGAAAAAGCAGACATCCCAGTGCTTGAAGAACCTGGAAACGTAAGATGGGAGAAAGTGATGAGGGAAGGGAAAGGAGATGAGAAGCATGGAAGTCAGTGAAGGAGAAGGGAGACACTGTGTATTTTACTCTCCAGATTCGGCGAGGAGACCAGGAGGAATTTTGAAGCTACCTTAGACTGGCTACAAGAGCATGCTTGCTCAAGAACTTATGGTTTAGGTAAGCAAAATTCAGATTTTTCTGTTTGAATGACTTCTGCAAATTAACAATTTTTGCTAATTCCCTCTTTTCTAGTGTTTTTCTGAATTGGAAGTGAGAGTTTTTGGTTAGAGGATGAGGGAAACCAAGATGGGGTCTCCTACCCACTAACCCAGTTTGCTCTTTATTTACCACTAGAGGCCCAGTGCACAAAATTTGTGCATGGGGGGTGGAGATAGCCCAGCCTGCACCCTCCTCTTCCTGTGGGATCAGGCTTAACCTGGCAGTCGGACATCCCTCTCAAAATCTGGGACTGCTGGCTCCCAACTGCTCAACCACTCACCTGCCTGATTGTCCCTAACTGCTCCTGCCTACCTAATCGCCCCTAATCACCTCTGCCTGCCTGCCTCATTGCCCCTAACCACTCTGCCTGCCTGCCTATCACCCCTAACTGCTTGCCTGCCTGCACGATTGCCACTAACCGCTCGCCTGCCTGCCTGATCACCCCTAATCGCCTCTGCCTTGGCCCCCGTCACTGCAGCTTCGTCCAGAGGATGTCCGGAATGATGTCTGGAAGGTCGTTCGACTGTCTGGTCTAATTAGCATATTACAGTTTTTTTATTATAGATTTTATTTTTATTAATTTTCTGAGTAAATTTAAGAACTTCCTTTATAAGCAGCTTTATAAGTCCTGTAGAACCCTTCTTAAAATGTGGATTTATAGATGAAGTGTCTCTTAGGTCCCTCATGCATTAATTTTCTTCTTTTTATCTTGCAGGTACCCGTTTGCCTTGGGATGAGCAGTGGCTGATTGAATCACTCTCCGATTCCACTATTTACATGGCATTTTACACAGTGGCACACCTGTTGCAGGGGGGTGACTTGCGTGGACAGGCAGAGTCTCCATTGGGCATCAGGTTGGTAAATGGATAAGGGAAAGAAATCTAGTTTGTCAGCAAAATATACCATCTTTTGATTTAAGTACTGAAGGTCCTTTTTTAATATTTAGTTTTCATGAGAATTATTTAACTACCCTAGTCAGTGTGGGCCACTTGGTTGAACATCATCCTGTGCACCAAAAGGTCACTGGTTCGATTCCGGTCAGGACACATACCCAGGTTGGAGGTGTGTGTGGGAGGCAACCTATCGATGTTTCTCTCTCACATCAATGTTTCTCTTTCTTTCCCCTCCCCCTTCCACTCTTTAAAAAAGTCAGAGCCATATTTTTTTTTTAAAAGAATTCATTTAGCAGAATTTTGCTATGCTGTTTTTGTTTTTTTGCTATTGAACTGAGAAAAAGTAATCAATAGGCCTTCTCTTTTTTATTATTACCCATCCTTCATTTTTATGGGCGTCTGTTGGACTCATTTGTTACTTTTAACTACATTAAGAGAGTCCTAATTCATGGTTAGATTGAAATACTGATTCTTTCTAAAAAATTACATATGTTTTGTTGTTGTTTGTTTGTTCTACTTTAAATACAGACCACAGCAGATGACCAAGGAAGTTTGGGATTATGTTTTCTTCAAGGAAGCTCCATTTCCTAAGACTCAGATTCCCAAGGAAAAATTAGATCAGCTAAAGCATGAGTTTGAGTTCTGGTACCCTGTGGATCTTAGAGTCTCTGGCAAGGACCTTATTCCAAATCATCTTTCATATTATCTTTATAATCATGTGGCTATGTGGCCAGAACAAAGGTGAGTGCTTAAAAGGATGTGGGCTAAATTTATTGCTTATTGACATAGTGTCTTATGGCTCCAAATATGTAAGAAGTTATTATGCAGGGTATAGATTTGCCAAGTAAATTAGCATCGTATATCTATACTTATTTATATTTTAATTTATACAAAGATGCAATGTTGTAGACACTATTTCTGACTTGTGTTTTTATATAGCCCCTGCCTGTGTTTTTTAAGTACGTACATAGTAATTCACTGTATGCTTGTACCATAGTTTTATAACCAGTCCTCTGCTAATGGACACTTTCATTGTTTTCATTTGTTTCCTGTTACAAACAGGGCTTAGTAAATATCCTTGTACATTTATGTTAGCAAGCTTTTATTAACCTTTTAGCATTTATCTCAAAATTTTAAGCCTAAACCACAATCTTTAAGTTTTATTTTCTCTCTTTAAACATTTACCTATAAAGTGACAAATGGCCTGTAGCTGTGAGAGCAAATGGACATCTTCTCCTCAACTCTGAGAAGGTAAGGCTCATTGAGAGTTAAAAATTCTGCAGAAAGCTATTCTGATTTAGGAAGTTGAACTTTTAAAAATTAAAGAAATAAAAAATATGAAAATCAGATGCTTAAAAGTCTTACATTTAAAATGTTTAGGACTACCAGCACAAATTAAAGTTTTATCTTTAAAATTGAGTGTGTAGCCCTGGCTGGTGTGGTTCAGTTGGTTGGGTGTCGTCCTGTGCATTAAAAGGTTGCTGGTTCAAGTCCCAGTCAGGGCACATGCCCAGGTTGCGGGCTCGATCTCTGGTAGGGGTCCTTTAAGAGGCAGCCTATCAATGTGTTGCTCTCACATCGATGTGTCTCTCTTCCTTTGTCTCTAAAAATCAATAAAAAATATTTAAAAAGTAAAAGGTGTAGAGTAGGTAGTATTAATTGAGGGGAGGGAACCTACCTATTAGAACACTTGTAGAGTATTTCCTAGTATTTTCACAAAAGGAAACATGAATTGTGACTGGAGCAGAGAGAGAAACAGAGACAGTAACTGTAAAGACCTAGAGTATCTTTCTCATTTAAATTGAAAAAATAGCTTGGTGGTTTTTGTATTTTGTTTTATGCTGTGACTGGCTATTAAATTAGAATGTTAGAATTTTGAAGTTTGTTATAACATGACATTTTCTTTGGTTTCAACATTGTATTGTATACCGTACTGATTTTATTGGTACATGATATTTTATTGCCGTGTCGTGGAACATTGATATAATAATCACCTCTCTTGCCCTGACCGGTTTGGCTCAGTGGATAGAGCATCAGCCTGGGGACTGAAGGGTCCCAGGTTCGATTCCAGTCAAAGGCATGTACCTTGGTTGCGGGCACATCCCCAGTGGGGAGGGTGCAGGAGGCAGCTGGTCGATGTTTCTCTCTCATCGATGATTCTAACTCTCTATCCCTCTCCCTTCCTCTCTGTAAAAAATCAATAAAATATATTTTTTTTAAAAAATCACCTCTCTTTGATATCAACAACGTTATGATTACAACATAAGAAATTTAATATTAAGATTGCTCAGTTGGGCACAGTGCTCCTGCTCCTTAGATGTGCTGCCCTCAGGCAGAGCACAATTTGAACAGCCAGTTATCATGACCCTAATCACAGGAAGTTCCTAAAACCCTATTAACTCTGGCCTCACGAGCTAGTCCGTTTTTTTTTGAAGGACTAGTTAATATAGAGCTCTTCTCTATATCACCTGAAGTGTTCCAGAGTTATAGTGGAATAATTCCATGTGCATAAAGTAATAGTAGAGTCTATTGGAAAGAGCAGTGGACCGAGCTTCAGCCTGGAGATCCTGTCCTAGCTCTCACTCACCAGCTGAATGACCCATAGAAGTCACTATTGACTGGACTTCAGTCCTCACCTCTGTAAAATTAGTTTAGGGTATCTTTTTCTTCTGCCTTTCTAATCCTTTTTGTCTTTATCTGATTGTGGCCAACCCATTTAACTTGATTGGTTGGGTCTGTTTCACTTTATGTATAGTCCTGATAATGCTTACTTACTGGCTTTCTATTCCAGATGTCAAAATCCACAGGCAACTTTCTCACTTTGACCCAAGCTATTGACAAATTTTCAGCCGATGGTGAGTACACTTTTTTATCATTGCTGTTGCATAGGATTCGATTCTCCTCAGATTACACAAGGCAATTTAAAATTTGTTTTAATTTTATTGCTTTTCTCTTTTGCTCTTACCAATACTTTAAAATATTCATGGTTTCTTTGTATACAAGCGCCGTAATGTTTAAAACGTAAGAATTGCTGAGACACAACAATATTGAAACTAGGCCAATTAATAACCCTCCATGGCCTCTAATTGTTTGGGTGAAAGGAAGAGTTGCATGTCTCTCACTTTAAACCAAAAGCTAGAAATGATTAAGCTCCATGAGCAAAGCATGTTGAAAGCTGAGATGGGCTGAGACAGGGGTGGGCAAACTTTTTGACTGGAGGGCCACAATGGGTTCTTAAACTGGACCGGAGGGCCGGAACAAAAGCATGGATGGAGTGTTTGTGTGAACTAATATAAATTCAAAGTAAACATCATAAAAGGGTACGGTCTTTTTTTTCAATAGTTTTATTCATTTCAAACGGGCCGGATCCGGCCCGTGGGCCGTAGTTTGCCCACGGCTGGGCTGAGAGCTAGAGCTCTTTCCTCAGTTAGCCACGTTGTGAAAGGAAAAGTTATTGAAGGAAATTAAAAGTACTCCTCCAGTGAACACAGTAATAATAAGAAAGCAAAACAGCTTTACTGCTGATATGAAAGTTTTAGTGGTCTGGATAGAAGCTCAAACCAGCCACAACATTCCCTTCAGCCAAAGCCTAATCCAGGTAAGACCCAAACTCTTTTTAGTTCTGTGAAACCTGAGAAAAGCGAGGAAGCTGCAGAAGAAAAGCCTGAAGTTAACAGAGGTTGGTTCATGAGGTTTAAAGAAAGAAACTGTCTCCATAACACAGTTCATAGTTTCCTCATTCTTTCAGCAGCCACATGCTTTCCATTGCAAGGATGTCCTATACTTTATTTAATAGGCTCTTATTGATGGCTTTTTTTTTTAGTATTTTAGAATGGAAGATTTTGATTGGAAAGTAAAATTTTGTTACTAGAAAACTTGGCAGGAAAAATCTACTCTGAGGACTAGGAATTAAATATACGTATATTTGTACACATGAAGCACCAATGTGTGTTTTCATGCATTAAAATATCATAATATTTTGCTATCTCTTAAATGAGGCTGAGATGTTGATAGGGATATCTATCCCCAGCTTATTAAATTTTTCCTTTGCCTCATTGAAGACCACTTTATCTCATTAACTCAACATGCCTGAGAAGAAAAGCATATTGATGCTAAGTGTATGCAAATTAATGCAGATGGTGCAAATATTTTAACAGCATCTACTTTTGGTGATTTTTGTTTTGCTGTTGATCCGTGGCAGTCCTTTAAAGCTTTGGCTATTTCTTTCTTTCTTTCTTTCTTTATTTATTGCTTAAAGTATTACAAAGAGTATTACATATGTCTCCTCCCTCCCCCCCTTTTTTCCTTCCCCCGGCCTCCCCTACCCGCCAGTGTCATGTCCATTGGTTATGCTTATATGCATGCATACAAGTCCTTCGGTTGATCTCTTACCCCCCTACCTCCGGCCCCCCACCCCTCCCTGGCCTTCCCGCTGCAGTTTGACACTCTTTTTGA
>NW_006300372.1:4004347-4005154 GCF_000327345.1 Myotis davidii | reverse complement strand
TATGTGCAGGTTTCTTTACCCAGCTGGATGCATAATTGATATTAAGGAACCACAGTTTAAAATCAGCGATTATTTTTTTTTTCCCTTCGTCCAGGAATGCGCTTGGCTCTGGCTGATGCGGGTGACACTGTGGAAGATGCTAACTTTGTGGAAGCCATGGCAGATGCAGGTATTCTCCGTCTGTACACCTGGGTGGAGTGGGTGAAAGAGATGGTTGCCAACTGGGACAGCCTACGAAGTGGTCCAGCCAACACCTTCAATGATAAAGTTTTTGCCAGGTAACCTATGGGTTCCAGCCACTTTGTACTTTAGAGTTGCTTAGTCCTGGTGCATTTTTAAGTTTTAAGTTTTCTTTTTCCATCCTAAAATAAATTTAGATGATAATAATAGCTACTATTCATTGAAAGCTTACTTGTGCCAGGTACAATGCTAATTACTTTGAATCCATTATCTGATTTTAGCCTCACAGCAACCTTATATAATAAAGATATTTTTAGCTCTATTTTATAAAGAAATTAAAATTAAAGCTTAGAAAAATTATTTCACTAAATGCCTTAAAGCTAGTCATTTCAGACTTGGGATATGAATTTGTTTCTATCTTTTTCCAAAGCCCATTCTCATAACCATTTTATCATGCTCTCTTGCATCAAAGTAGGGCAGAATGGTTCAAGGAAAAGTAGATGAAAAGAAATGGGAAAAATATCATTTTCGTTTTCCCTTCAAAAGACATTTATCAACCTCTGTGTCTCAGGGATCATCCCAAGTACTGGTCTTACAAAGATGGGTAAGACTCGGTCCTTCTTATTG
>NW_006300372.1:4001721-4003719 GCF_000327345.1 Myotis davidii | reverse complement strand
GACCAGGCCTAGGGACCCTACCTGTGCACAAATTTTGTGCACTGGGCCTCTAGTTTTTAAATAAGAGCACGGTTAACAGTGTTTTCATAAGCAGGAGCTCTAAGCAATGTCAGGTGACAATACGTTCTTAAAGGTGCATCCTATATAATAAAAGCTTAGTATGCTAAGTGTCCAGTCGTCTGTTCAATCAATCAAAGCGTAATATGCTAATGATATGCTAAGGCCATTCAACCGCTTGCTATGACATGCATTTGACCACTAGGGGGCAGACAGTCAACTGGTTGACCAGTTGCTATGATGTGCACTGACCAACAGGGGGCAGACGCCCTGACCAGTAGGTTAGCTTGCTGCTGGGGTCCTGCAGATCAGGACTGAGCAAGATGGGCTGGAGCCCTCCCCGGCTGGCCAAACTCCCGCATCCCTCCCCAGCCTCTATCGTGTACTGGTGGGGTCTCTCGGGCTGGCCTGTGCCCTCTTGGATTCAGCTCAACCGTGGAATGACTGGTCGCTATGGTGTGCCCTGACCACCAGGGGGCGGACGCTCAACACAGAAGCTGCCCCCTGGTGTTCAATGCTCTCCCCAAGGGGGAGTGCTGCTCAGCCAGAAGCCGAGCTCACACTAAGGAGCTCGAGGGCTGAGGGACCCTCCACCTCCGCCCCCTGAGTGCACGAATTTCGTGCACTGGGCCTCTAATATACAGATAATAGGGTGGGACAATAGGCAGTCTTTAAGGAAGATGAAAATGGTCTTGTGGTAGAGCAGTTTTAAATGTTTTGGGCTTTGTTCACATTTTACTGTTTATGAGTATAAGCAGCAGTTTTTGATTCCTAGCTATACTTGCCTTCACACCCAGTAACCATTTTTTCCTATTCAATAGTGAAATGAATGCAGGAATTATAAAAACAGATCAAAACTATGAAAAGATGATGTTTAAAGAAGCTTTGAAAACAGGGTTTTTTGAGTTGCAGGTAGGCTGTTCATTTTTTTAATAGCTATAGAATATGTCAGTGTCTATATTATGTGTTTTCCCCTTTTTCTCTCCTGCTCTATCATCACAACTCATCTAAAGTGGAGACTGGAAATTTTGTTAAGAAATTTAAAAATTCTTCAATAAATTGTCATTATAACTAGTTTTCTTTGGTATTTTTTATGTTGTGTTCATTTAACATAAGTAATTCTGTTTCTAGTTGAGCTATGAGCATTAATAAAGAGATTAAATTTAAAAATCAATAATTCCTTCCAGAAAAACATTTCTAAGTTGATAAAAAATAAAGGCATAAAAAGGTAAAAGAAAAATAAAGGCATAATGGTAACTGCTTTTAGTTTGAAAATCAGTATTTTCTGAGTTTTTCCACAAGGTGTCAGTATTTTCTCAAGTTTGGCAGTTCAAGTGCTTAAAGTGAAAATGTAGCTTTACTCAAAATCAGTTGTGTTGAATATCACATTGGGATTTCTGTAACCTGGTTTTCATAGATGTGGTTAAATAAGGGTAAGTGCTGAGCTTAGCAGTGTGTCATAGGTATAGCCTGTTTTGATACTTAATATCTTTTCGATATGCCGAGCGTTTGCCCTTAGTATACAGTTTAAATTGCTCAGCTGTTACAAAATGTCTTTTCAAAAACTTTTTCTTCAGACTCATAAAACTGCAGTATCCTTTGGACATGGATTGATATACATTTACTTGCAAATTTTTAAAGTAATACCTTTATAAAAATTCATTATGGAATTTTAAAAAACTAAAACTTAAAAATGCGTAACTAAGTTATCATTAAGAAATTTTTATTAAATTATTTAAAAATATGTTTTTATTATTATTATTTTTTTAGAGAGACAGGAAGGAAGAGGGATAGGGAGATAGAAACATCAATGAGAGAACATTGATCGGCAGTTAAGAGAGATACTGATTTTTTTCTCTTTACTTTTATTCTAAAGAAGTATGGGGAGAGAAATGGTAAATGATTTCCAATTTTATAGGCCGCGAAAGATAAGTACCGTGA
>NW_006300372.1:3978003-4000968 GCF_000327345.1 Myotis davidii | reverse complement strand
ATCTCCCTGAGCCTGTCTGTTTTTACTTAAAAGCCTGACTCCATTATGCGTGCATCGTGGCCTGTCGTGGGTCCTGTGGATGATGTCTTGATACGTTCCTCACAGTATCTCATGGAGGTCGCACATGACCTTAGGCTGCGACTGAAGAATTACATGATGCCAGCGAAAGGGAAGGTGACGTCTTTTTTTTTTTTTTTTTAAGGTCATTCCTGAAAAGTTACTGGTCAATTAATATTTAACAGTAATGAAAATTAAGGCAACTTTCATTAAAGTGTGTAGGGCTGTCTTCATTGCTAATGCAGTTCTGCATTATGTGTCTTTTTTAATGTTCAAGGCAGTAGTGGTATATCCTGGGGGAGGGTTCTTCATTGTGGGTTTATATGAAAGTGATTGCATGGTTTTTTTCCTTCTCTTTTACTCTGTAGAAGACTGACAAGCTCCCACCTCAGAAGCCTTCCCATTGCACCATCTATGTGGCGAAGAACTATCCATCCTGGCAACACACCACCCTGTCAGTTCTGCGTCATCACTTTCAGGTGATGCTCTCTGCAGAATGCCCCCAACCTTGCGGTGTCTCCCTGTGCGGCTTTTGCTTTAAGGATGCTGACAATGTCCGGGAGAGGGAAGACCGATAGCTTAGTTTCATTACCTCTAGTCATGGAGCATCCTTTGTTGTCCTTGGTGACTCCTAAATGGATGCCAGGGGGAACACTGCTGTTTTTTTTACCATTTTTGAAGCTTGAATCTAGTTGCATGTAATTAAAGACTTTAGGACTTTTTCATCCATGTGGTTAAAATTATGAAGCAAAAACGTTGAGATTCATGAAACTTTAACCTTATTGTGTTTGAAAAGCTCGAAGCTTGGTTCTTGAGCAATTTAAAAGAAAATGTTCAGTTTAATAATTACCCATAGAAATGGAGAGCTTGATGTTGTTTTTGTAGCTATTATATATGATAGCTCTATTGAAAGGAAACTCAATATTTAAACTTAGTTTTTTAGACTTAGACACAAGCCATGAAGATCCACTTAGAGAGAGAGAGCAAATAGAGAATAGAGATTATGGCCAGAGCATAAAGTGATAACATGAAGGAAAAATCCCTGGTTTTGATTTTATAGACCTTTATTAGAATTTTGCCTCAATAATTTTTATAGTTAATTAGGAATTATATAAAGAAACTTTTACCTTTGCAAAATTTGATGGAGAGAGAAGAGCAAGTGTTTTTTTTTATTCTTTGTGAACCTAATTTTATGTGTGTAATAGAAATAGACCCATTTGTGTGTAATAGAAATAGAAAGTAGCTTCTAGAATCTGCTTGCAGATTTTGACTTATAAGTGAGAGTAAACACTACTTTCAGAGGTAGAGAACTGAAACTGTGCCTCAGTGAGTTGAATATTCATACCAACATTTTCAAGGAAGCAGTAGAAGAACTAAATATAGTATGCAATGTCCCAGGTTTTAAAAATAAATGCACACTATTTTTCTTTTAGGAGTTCTAATTTTACATAGTATTCATTAACTAGTTATTGTACAGTTTCAAAACGACATCATCTTTTGGTATTTGGAATGATTAGCTTCCTTTAAAATTTTTGTGTTCATCCAAAAGATTGTTAGTTTGTAATCAAGAAGAGTGTACTTATGTGGAATATGGCGCCTTTTCGTGACATAAGGAAAAGGGGTGTTTCCTACCCTCTCCTTTTCTCTTTCATTTCAAAGCAACACATTGACAACTAGAGAAAATTCTTTTCCATGTACCTTACTTAGTAAAGGTTAGAATTGAAAGTAAATGGCTTATTGGAAATCTTAACGATATGTTACTTTTCATTTAGATTTGTTCCCAACCCTTGGCTTTGATACTATGTATCTACAATAAGGAGAAAATGAGTCACCCCAAACTCTGAAAAGGCTGCTTGCTTTCTCACTCTATTAAAGGAGACAGCTGGTGTTTGCAGAAGTGAATTTAAATTCACACAGCACATTTGGGACTTACACATATTAGTGATATATGATACAGGCACTTGATTTTGAGTGGATAGAAATAATACTGCTTTTTAACAGGTCCATAGCTTGGGATTCTTTTGTGCATGATTGTGCTCATGTGTAACAAAGTGTCCAAAAGCAGATTATAAATCTGTATGATAGTTGTGTGCAGTTTTCATTTTGATATAAATAATGAAATACTTCTAGAAGTTTATAAGACCATTTTGTTTTCTCACCAGATGAGATCTAGTGTTACAATCCTGGAGGTGCCATTATTGTCAGAAAAAAGATACTAGTAATATTCACCACAGTGTACCTGCTTTTCTTCTTTACCCTCAAAATCATGTATTGTATGAATTTCGAGGGGTGCGAGACTCCCTTCTGTGCTACTCATTCACCTTCCCCTTCCTCGTGATGCTAGGGCTGCACCCTCTTCCTGTTCTCCACCGACTGGTCGAGGTCATTCTGTGTCCTCCCAGCTTCCTACAGGCACATCAGTCCTCCATCATCTTTAAAATACTTTTTTCTACTTTCCTCTCCAACTCTTTTTTTTTTTTTAGAACAATAATGGAAAATTGCCTGATAACAAAATCCTTGCTACTGAACTAGGCAGTTTGCCAGAATTGAAGAAATATATGAAGAAAGTGATGCCATTTGTTGCCATGATTAAGGTAAGCTGTGGGCTTTGTAGAGCTGAGACCACATGAGTAATGGTTAGCTAGGCCAGTAGAAGGAGGGGGAAGTCTCCCCAAGGTATCTGCTGATATAGCACTTCTCTTTTTTTAAAATTTAATTTTAAAAATAATTGTTTATTGTTGAAAATATTACATATGTCCCCCATTGGTCCCCTCCAGCCCTTCCTACGCCCCCCCCCATCTACCCCCCAACCTAGGCCTTCGGGACCCTGTTGCCTATGGCCATGGGTTATGCATATATGCATACAAGGTCTTTGGTTGATTACCTCCCTCCCATCCATGAAATGCACTTCTCAATCAGTGGTTATGAGACATGAACAACCCGGTGTGGGCTTTAGCTGTGGAATTGCTGAGTATGTGAAGTTATGTCTGGTGGAGGAGAAGTGGTTTAGAATTGCTGCACTAAATGATTCTCTTCATGTTCTACCTTCCCTTTTTTTCAGTTTGGGGCGGGAAGCATATTCTTTTGATATATATTAGGGTGTTTTTCTAGATCCTATTACTGGAACCAGGAATCCTACATTTCTACAGGTTTAGGGTAACCGGATAAATGTTGTGTATAGTGTTGAAACCAGGGTTTCTCAGCAATGACTGTATTGGTATTTTGGGCCAGATAGTTATTTGTGTCCTGTACACTATAGAGTTTAGCAGTATCCTTGGCTTCTACCCACTAGATGCCAGTAGACCAGCCGTGGGCAAACTACAGCCCGAGGGCCGGATCCGGCCCATTTGGAATGAATAAAACTAAAAAAAAAAAAAGACCGTACCCTTTTATGTAATGATGTTTACTTTGAATTTATATTAGTTCACACAAGCCCTCCATCCATGCTTTTGTTCCAGCCCTCCGGTCCAGTTTAAGAACCCATTGTTGCCCTCGAGTCAAAAAGTTTGCCCCCCCCTGCAGTGGACCCTCCCTTTTACCCGCCTCGGCTGTGACAACCAAAGATGTCTTCAGACATTGCTAAATGTCTCCTGCAGGCAAAGTCAGCATTCTCCCCTTCAGCTCCTCCATTAGGGATCATTGGGTTGGAGACCCATGGTCTGCAAACTGTGGCTCGCGAGCCACATGCGGCCTTTGACCCCTTGAGTGTGGCTCTTCCATAAAATACCAACTTCTGTGTATGGGCCATGAAGTTTCAATTGCACTGTACGTGTGCGCCTGCACATGGTATTTTGTGGAAGAGCCACACTCAAGGGGCCAAAGAGCCGCATGTGGCTCGCCAGCTGCAGTTTGCCGACCACTGGGTTAGACTTAGTTTTCTCCATAGACATAGCTGACCTATTGGATTTCTTGACAAAGAGAAGTAGAAAGAAGGCTATATGTTGCTTCAGATTTCAGGCTCTGGGGCCAGGCAGATCTTGGTCCAAACCCTGTTTGCCTCTAACTTCTTAGTTTTGAGGCCTTAGATAAATTACTTAAATTCTTTGGGTCACAAAGTTTTTCATCTATAATGTGAGAAAATTAATAGAACTACCTTTTAAGAGTAAAACTATGAAATAATAGTTTTAACACACTTGAAAACTACCTGTCAAGAAGTAGGCTCAGTAATTAAAAAAAAAAAAAGTAAATCAGTGTTTTCCAGCCTGCTGGGCACATAGTAGTAATTCTTGTACTTGAGATTAATTTTCAAATCCCCTAGGCTACAGATGCCTGCCTGTTGGAGACCCAGACTCTCGACTTGTCCTACATTGGAGTAGATTATATTCTTAGGAGAGCCTTTTAATTCTCCTAGAGCAGAATTAACTCTCTGAACCTTACGGTACTTCAAGTCTGAGAATTTAGAATTCTGGGTTGACCTATACCAATCAAGTTATACGTCTGCTGGTCTGCTTCTTAGTGGTCCCATTGGTCAGATTGCCAGATCCATTGTCAATATATGGATTCAATAAACTATCCTTACATTGTTGGTTGCAAAGATGTGCATTAACAGAATTCAGAGAAACTGATTTGAAAAGTAGTAATAAGATTTTAGATTCAAAAGTTGGCTTTTTAAAAACCAATGCTAGACTATTTGAGTAGTAATATATCTTTTCAGTAATATTGGGGATTTGCCAGGCATATTAGTGGTGTTGAAAAATGTTTAATTATTCTGGTAGTAAGAAAATGACCTTTAAGTATTTTTTTTCCCCATGGGAAAAGGAACAGACTTAGATGGTAAATGAAAACAGTCAATACTGGGAATCATGTCAGGTCACTTTCATGTAAGTGCACCCTATTGGAGGCAGTTAGCTATGTTTGTGCATATGGACTTGGCTTTCTCTGGTTATATTTTGAGTTGGCAAAATATTTTATTTCATGTTCAAGAAAATTAAGAAAATAAATTATTTTGCCAAACCGGTTTGGCTCAGTGGATAGAGCATCGGCCTGCGGACTGAAAGGTCCCAGGTTCGATTCCGGTCAAGGGCATGTACCTTGGTTGCGGGCACATCCCCAGTGGGGAGTGTGCAGGAGAAAAAATCAATAAAATATATATATTTAAAAAAAAAAAAAAAAGAAAAGAAAATAAATTATTTTTTATATGTCACAGGATTATCTGAGTATCCTTATAGTATGACTTTTTACATTTTATTTTAAAATTTGTAGGAATATGTTAGGGAATTTATTATTAATTTACTGTTTGTGAAATAGCTTTAAAGATTTGGTATCTTGGAAAATTTTATTATTATTATTAATTATTTAATTTATTTTTGTTACCTGAAGGGATATTTTCACACATTTGTTTGATTCTTTGTCAAAGCAGTCTTTTGGCTTGCCTATTAAGTCAGCCTAAATAAACTAAGATAAAATCATATTTACTTTATGAATCTGAAAACCTTATTCTTCCAGTCATTTCATTGCTGCCTTCATTTTATCATATTTAAAATGATAATTATTCTGAGCTAGTAATTTCATTAACAAGCAGACATAGATAAGAGAAGCTATGAGTCCAAGGCCTTTGCTTTAACTGTTCAAATTTGAAGATTTTATCAATTGAGAGAAGAATGATTGCTTTGGAGGAAATATATTCTTTTCAATGTATTGTTAATGTGATTTTGTTTTTCAAAACCATTTTGGCTGTTAGGAAAATCTGGAGAAGGTGGGACCTCGTGTTCTGGATTTGCAATTAGAATTCGATGAACAGGCAGTGCTCATGGAGAATATAGTCTACCTGACCAATTCCCTTGAGGTAAGAGGAGCTAGGCGTGTAATAACTAATTAACCATAGTAAACATATCCAGTTCTTTTGTTTTATAATAGACCTTTTATAAACTTCATCTTCTGTGTTTACTAACTTTGCCAAATATATCAGTCACAATTTTTGGGGAAAAGTAAGAGAATGAGTGGGTATAGAAGTTATAGGAAGAAAAAATGACCTGTTTCTTATTTCACTTATCAGTTATTCTATATATAAAATACTAGCTATATATACCTGGATTCCTCCCTCACACACACACATACAAATTATCTTTTAAAAAGTTAGTCTAGAACTTATACTCAAATACTTTCAAAGTTGCTCATATTAGGAGATACTCTGAATTGCTTCTTCTCCTCTCCCCTCCTCCCTTATTTTCAGATTTACAGAATTGGGTTAGTTAGAATTCTTGGTTCATGATATATTATTATTTGGTCATATTTTCAGATTTAAATTTTTTTTAAAATTTCCATTCTGGAATGTAAAGCTTTTTTTATTAAAATAGTTGACATATAATATTATATTAGTTTCAGATGTATGACATAATTAGTTAACATTTATATATGTTATGAAATGATCATCAGGATAGGTCTAGTAACCATCTGTCACCATACAAAGTTATTGTGATACTATTTACTGTATTCCCTATGTCTACGTTACATCTCCTGTTTTTATACTCCCATGAATCTACTACCAACTCAAGAACTAGAACATTACCAATAGCTTTCACATATTTTCCCTGTCCCACCATGCTGTCCCAGTCATAGCTTCATATATCAATTCTAAAAATGCTGTCTCTCAGACCACTTAGGCAGAGGAAAGATAATCTGCTCTAGAAAAATTGTTAGAAGACTCTAGTGATAATGGAGACTCTGAAGAAAAAAACCTCCACAGGTTTAGAGTAAATAAAAATTTTCATGAAATATTAGAATGAAAGATAGTCACTTCTTTTTTTATTTTTATTTTTTTTATTGATTTTTTACAGAGAGGAGGGGAGAGGGATAGAGAGTTAGAAACATTGATCAGCTGCCTCTTGCACGCCCCCTACTGGGGATGTGCCCACAACCAAGGTACATGCCCTTGACCGGAATCGAACCTGGGACCCTTGAGTCCGCAGGCTGATGCTCTATCCGCTGAGCCAAACCGGTTAGGGCGATAGTTACTTCTAAATAAACATTGTATATTGTGTAATTATAAATAAGTTAACAAATAAATGAATAAATATTAGTAGACATCTATTTTAAGGATAGTTTTAAATATTAATATATATATTCATGGAGAAAAAAACTTGGAACTTTGGGAAGTGGGGACACACTTAGGGTCATCTTATATTCAGGCATATGCAATATGTTACATTTCTGAGTTTATTTACGTGGAAGGCTTTTATTCTCAAATGCTGAATTTCTGAACTTTTTAAGGTCAGCCTTTTATGCTGATTTTTCATTTTCTCTTATTTAGCAGGTAAATTTCAGATTTCATTATAGAAAGTGGTTAATGTCACTATGTAAATAACAGTACTATGAGACAGCTAAGATCAGAGTTAAGTAATTGATTACAGATCTCATTTAATGTTTATATAGGAAATTATAAAATCGCACAGACCATTTCATGTTAAGTGGAGAACCTAGTTTTGTTCTTTGGTGAAATGAGGTGATGATTAATTTCAATCATATTAAGTGATACTAATGGCTTCCATTTTCCCTCCTCTATTTAGCTAGAACACATAGAAGTCAAGTGTGCCTCTGAAGCAGAAGATAAAGTCAGGGAAGAATGCTGTCCTGGGAAACCACTTAATGTTTTCAGAACAGAAGTAAGTTGCAAGAATCTCACCGAATCATTGCATTTTAGAGCTAGAAGAGACCTTAGAGATCATTACATCTAAACCCATCATTTTAAAGATGAAAGAAGGGAGGTCAAGAGAAGTAAAGTGATTGGTTTGGACCAGGCTACATAGTTTGTTAGAAGTGGGGGTGGATTTGAAGTCTCTTAATTCCCTGGTTGGTGCAATACTCACTTTTCCTTACTCTACTATAAGCGATGGCATCAGACGTTATTTGTGGATTTAAAAAATAAAAACACAATTTTCAAAACCTGGTTTTTATTTTATTCTTTCAAAATATGCTTTTATTGATTTTAAAGAGAGTAAGGGACAGGGATAGAAAGATAGAAGCATCAACGATGAGAGAGAATCATCTATCGGCTGCCTCCTGCACAGGCCCCACTGGGGATTGAGTCCACAACTCCGTCATGTGCCCTGATGGAAATTTAACTGTGATCTCCTGGTTCATAGGTTGATACTCAACCACTGAGCCACATCAGCTGGGCAAAAAAACCCCTAGTTTTTATTTTAAAAAACACAATGAAAATTGAAATGTGAGTCTTTTTCATTTTTTATTAAATTTATTGGGGTGACATTGGTTAACATGAATGTATAGGTTTCAGATGTGGGTTTCTATATTACAAGATCTGTAAATTGCACTGTGGGCCCACCATTAAAAGCCAAATCTCCTGTCGTCATATATTAGGACTCCCTTCGCCCCCCACCGTCTTCCCTCTGGCAACCACCACACTGTTGTTTGTGTATCCCTTTGTTAAGACTTTAGATACCAGAATTAAATCTGTCTTTCTTTGGGCATTAAAAATGTAGCAGAGATTCCTCTTCGCTCAGCAGTATTCAAGTTTGATTTCCTGTAACAATTATTTTCTCTTTATTTTCCTAAGCCTGGTGTGTCAGTTTTCATAGTGAATCCCCAGCCATCCAATGGCCACTTCTCAACCAAGATTGAAATCAGGCAAGGAGATACCCGCGATTCTATCATCAGGCGCTTAATGAAAGTGGACCGAGGAATCAAAGGTAAATGATTTCCCTATGCATTTGGCAGGAGCTTGTGGATTTGATGAGTTTTAGGGGGAGGGGAGAAAGATCAGTACCTGGCGTGCTTAGGGACAGCTGTGTCATGTTGTGGGAAGAGTATTGGACCCCGCATCAGGAGACATGTATTCTCTTTGGGATGTTGGGACGAGGTAGCTTGGTGCCTTGACCGTGTCACTTAAGCTCTAAACAGCTTTTAGTTAAAGTGAGGATACTGGATTACATATTTTTCTAAGACTCCTAGCTCTAAAATTGTAACAAGCAATTTCTCTCTCGGAGGTTTTCAGAATTAAAGATACACCTTTTATAGTCTAAACTAACTTGCCCAATTGGGTCGGTTCCTGGGGAAGGAAGAGAAGCAGAGGACACGTTACTGAGTGAGTGCCGAGTATTAGCCAATTAATCACTTTGCACCGCGATAACATGGAGGGTGTTGGCATTCCCCTCTCACAGAAGAGGAGTGGAGGTCAGAAAGGCTAAATAACGTGCCGAGTTCATTCAGCTGGTAAATCCTTGAGCTGAAATTCAAACTCAGGTAAAATTCACAGCACAAAAAAGAGTGGGAGAGAGAGATTATTTCCAACTGTGGTCATCAGAAATGAATTTATGGAGAAAATATTGTTTGGATGGGGTGTGAAGTTTGTATCTATGAGGGTGAGGGCAAAGAGTGTCTAGCAGGAGGGGAACAGGAATCCTGGTTCCACTGTGTATCAGCAATATATCAGGGCTAGAGATTATTGTTTTGAGACATTATTTTAAAATTGTGGTAAATTATATAAACAGAATTGACCATTTTAGTCATTTTTTAAAATATATTTTATTGATTTTCTACAGAGAGGAAGGGAGAGAGATAGAGAGTCAGAAACATCGATGAGAGAGAAACATCGATCAGCTGCCCCCTGCACATCTCCCACTGGGGATATGCCTGCAACCCAGGCACATGCCCTTGACCGGAATCGAACCTGGGACCCCTCAGTCTGCAGGCCAACGCTCTATCCACTGAGCCAAACCGGTTTTGGCCATTTTAGTCATTTTTTTTTAACTATATTTTATTGATTTTTTACAGAGAGGAAGGGAGAGAGATAGAGAGCTAGAAACATCGATGAGAGAGAGACATCGATCAGCTGCCTCCTGCACATCTCCCACCGGGGATGTGCCCGCAACCCAGGTACATGCCCTTGACCGGAATCGAACCCGGGACCTTTCAGTCCGCAGGCCGACGCTCTATCCACTGAGCCAAGCCGGTTTCGGCCATTTTAGTCATTTTTAAGTGTCCAGTTCAGTGTCATTAAATACATCTATACTGTGGTCCAACCTTCACACTATCCATCCCTAAGAGAGAGCTTTTCCATCATCCTAAGCTGAGACCCTATACCCACTAAATAATAACTCCCCATAATTCTACCTCCCTCTAGTCCCTGGTAACCACTACTCTCTACTTTCTGCCTTCATGTGTCTGACTGATTTGGTACCTTATAGAAGTGGAACCATACAAAATTTGTCCTTTTCTGTCGGGCTTATTTCACGTAGCACAGCGTCTCCAAGGTTCCTCCATGTGGTTACTGGCATCTATCCTGTTCCCTCTTAAGCTAGGTCCTGTAGAATGATAGTACCATCCTTAGAACTGATAGCCACAAAAAGAAAAGTTTGAAATGTGGGTATATAGGAAGCCATTCTGTGGCTGTATTCGCTGTTTTGTGTTGCATATGGGCTGAGTAGCTGAGATGGGAAAGGAGTGCAGTTCAATAGCATTTCTCTGTCCGCTACAATAGCCAGCATGTCGTCAATTAGTGCCAATTGTATTGAGGGTGATTATGATCCAGGTCCAGGAGGAACTGGGCTAAAACCATCATTTACGCCACAAAGACCACTGAGCAACTATTTGATGATAATGACTTTAAATCACTCGCAGCCCAGGCCACATATGAACTAAGAGCTTGGAGGTGAAAGCTCCACCTCACATTATCAATCCCCAGGGACTTTCAATTGCTCTCATCTCTGCTCTAAGTGCCTTAAATCTTGTGTAGCTGCAGACTCAGATTTCAACAATTTCCATGAGGTCTGGGATAAGAAAGGATAGTAAAACCACTAAGAAAGCTCCAAGATTTAATGGCAGTAATGATCTACATGGCGAAACATCAAAGCAAATGTGTGTTGTCACTTAGAAGCCTGATTGAGTACTAAGGCTTCTTTGAAATAGCTTGATTCAGAATTGCTTGGAATGATGTGGGAGGTCTGTTTTAGAGGGACACACACACACACACACACACACACACACACACACACACACAAAGCAGATCTGCAGTAAAAGTCCTTGCGCATAAAATCTGTGGGCAGAACTAGTCACTGCTTTCCTAGCAAAGTAATTTGGCGTCACTGATGTGCATGTTGAATTGCAATAGCCATTAAAATTGCGCCCCCCCCCCCCCCCCCCATGAGACCAGAGCTGCCATGCAGGCTGTGTCTGCTCCTTTCCCGCTTTAACTTTCAGGGCTTGTGCTGCATCTGGCAATAGATTATGTGGCCTTTGCAGAGACTCGCAGGCAGGGTTTACCTCCGTGGTAGTCGCAGGTAATTGCTCTATAAGCCCCAAGATCCCTCCTCTAAACCCACAGTCCTTCAGTCTTTGTTTCCCAAGGAGAAGGGAATGCCTGGATAGCTTCTACTCCGGGCATAGCCGCCAGCTGCGTGAGTGTCTCCTTTTATCTCTTATCCCTCTCTCACGAGGCCTCATACTCTCATAGCAACATAACTGGGAGTGTAGCTCACGGACCACCCAGCGCTCTGCTTTAGAAAGGGTGGGAAGTACTTTGGAAAATATCTTCTGTTCCTGTGGATCAAGTTCTACATAACTAGCTGTGCTACACTTTGAGATGTAAACCTAGAATCACCACTCGCAGTCATTGAGCATGTTTTTCACCACATAAAATAAAACCATTTGGCGTTGGGAAGCCTCAGAATTGCTGAAATAAATAAATTTTTTTTGGACTTAATTGTGGGCAGGATTGTTGGCTCATAACGGTGATCAAGGGACAAGTGCTTTCTTTGCCAGGAGCCACCACATCAGCTTGCGCAGAGCAGGTCAGGCATCTCCAGCAGGGGAGGCATGGGGCTCACTCAGAGGCTGGGACTTCTAGGCCCTGTGCCCTTCCCCGGCCTTCCCTTCTCTCCCGGTCTCATCAGCTGGTCAATACAAGTGCGTTCCTTTGAGCAAAACGAGAAACTGGTAATACTGCGTATTAGAATAGTAATTCTTTTTTCCAAAACTACCTTCTAAAAAATAAAACAACAACAACCCAACAACGCTTACAGTTTTAATCTATTCGAGGAAACAAGACAAAATAAATGTTTTAGACGTTTTGATATTCTGAAGGACAGTCAATTGAAGCATATACAAAGTGATTTGAAAGACCCTATAGGACAGTGATGGCGAACCTATGACACGCGTGTCAGGGGTGACGTGCGAACTCATTTTTTGGTTGATTTTTCTTTGTTAAATGGCATTTAAATATATAAAGTAAATATAAAAAATATAAGTCTTTGTTTTACTATGGTTGCAGATATCAAAAAATTTCTATATGTGACACGGCACCAGAGTTAAGTTAGGGTTTTTCAAAATGCTGACACGTAGAGCTCAAAAGGTTTGCCATCACTGCTATAGGATAATGCTCAAAATTAGACTCAACCCTTCCCGTTGGTTTATAATTCCAGGGCATGTATTAATAGAAGCTGACAATCTTTGATCTGGGTAAAAGCTGGCAGAGTTTAAAGTTTTGTTAGATTTAGCTTTGCTTTCTGAGATTGGGTCCTATTTAATAATCTGATTATTTAGATATAACATGTGTAAAATGTGAATTATCAGATTCAGGGCATGGGTTTGAGTCAGTGACTGTAATTAAATGCTTTTTTTTTGCTGTAGATCTTTCCAAAGTGAAGCTGATGAGATTTGATGATCCACTGTTGGGGCCGAGGCGAGTTCCCGTCCTGGGAAAAGAGCTGACTGGGAAGACGTCCATTTCTGAGCATGCTGTCTTCCACGTGGACCTCGTGAGCAAGAACGTCCATCTTACTGAAAACGGGCTGCGGGCGGATATTGGTGACACAATGGTCTACCTGGTTCACTGAATTCACGCATGGGAGATTTGCCCCGTTCTCTGGGGCTACTTCTACTTTGTGCCTACAGATTGGCTGTGAGACCCTTAGGCTGGGCCTAACTAGATTTCATTTCTAGCCATCCAATTCTGCATGTAACCATAATTATACCAACTCATTTTTGATTCCTGGGCCTAATAAATTTTTTTTCCTTCTTGGGACCTCTAAGAGAAATAGTTTATATTATACTTAAAAAAAAACACAAACAAAAACAAATCATTCCTAATCCCCAGAAGCGTCTAGTCTTTCACTTTAGCACAGAAGTGTCAGCATCTTTTATGAGGTGTGCTTCATACTTATAAAGGCTAAGGAGTATTTGACAACTTTTTATATTATATCAATTACGGAATTAGCTGTTTCTTCTTTAAAGAAAAAAAGTAGGTTTAGCTAGTTTTGCTTTTTAAAGAAAGGAACTCTGATGATTATTTAAAAGAACAAATAAGAATATTTTGACCTGACTGTGATCACTAAGTTTTCTGTGTAAAGGGCAAAAAGGTCTTATATTTATAAGAAATTTTTACCTTTAATATATTCAGTTTACCACCAATACTGTTTTCCAAGGCTAATGTTAATAGTTTATAAACAGTTTATTTCAGCTACTCTAAATTTAGGCACTTTTTAAAGGGGGATATTTTCCCCCCAGAAAATTGCATTTATCAAATTTGCCTTGGGTCCAATTGTGTTTGAAGACCATGTCAACTGTATTGCAAATTTGTTTTTTTTTATATTGCTGTAATGCCTTTCGATACTGTCTGTGCCATCTGTCTTCATAATGAGGAAGATTAGGTATCGACTGGCAGGGGAGAGAAACATTTTCGTTTCTTGAAGGGCTCAATATGGGAAAGATCAGTTCTGATGACCTAAGGAGCCTGAATGCTAACTTCCAGGTCATGTAGAGATTTTATTGAGCTGCTTTATTTTGCTGTGTGCAGTTTGAGATTTCTGGGCCTAGTTGAATGCTCTGTCATAGATTCATTAAAGCAAGTGATAGGGTGTTAGAGCTGACAGAGCCCTTAGTGATCACGTGCAAACATCCTCTATCTGGGCAGGCACTGTAGCATAGCAGGTAAGAGGATTGGGGCCGAAGTCAGCTAGCTAGGTTAGATTCCCGTGCCTTCCATTCGCCACGTGGGTGATGTCAGCCAGTTCCTCAGCCTGTTTCTCCATCTATAAAATAGAACTAATAATGTACCTACTTTCTAGCTTATTGAGAGATGTTGAGATGATAACCATCTAGGAAAATCATATATCCATGTAGTGCCTGACAAGGGATAAGCTTTCCGTAATGTCACTGAGATGGTGATGACCTTTCAGTAAGTGCTAGTGATGAATAATGATAACAACAACTACCCAGGGTGTATGGCTTAAGGTTACTATAGGCTATAACCACATCATTGGTATTGGTTCCTTTGGGGCAACTGCTTTGTGGTTTGCCCTCCTTTAGATCCTTTTGCTGCTCCCTCAGTTTGCATAGCCCAAGTTATTCCCCACATCAAAGTAGGTTTTCCTGGTGCCTACACAAGCCCACTTACGTTTAACCGAAGACAATTGAACTGTGTGCTTGGTGGGAAAAAGGAGAAAGGAAATAATGTTACTATTGTGAGGGGCTGTGCCTGCATTACTAAATAAGCCTGTGAACCTTGGCTGCCTTGGATTAAATGTGAGTTGGGATTCATGGCTGCTCAGTTCCCTCAGTGTCAATTCCTGCGTGTCTCTCAGAATGAGCATCTTGCTGGGCTGAATATGCTTTTTGTGTTGAAAGGCACATGGGTGTTGTGCACGGAAGCCTCTGAGCATAAGCCATTACTTCACCTGGTGCCCCACTAAAAACACAACAATTGAAATGCTGGAGGAAAAACAGGTTGCATTGGGCTTACTGTATTGTTAGGAGAGTCGTTCCTTCCTAAAGGATTTTAACTCTTTTTAAACTGTGAAATGTAATGCACACACACAAAAAGTGAGCAATAAGATACATAGTACACACACAGAACATGTAAAATACACACACAAAATGAACAACAGCAAAAGAGTTTATCAACAAAGCAAAAATCTTTATAATCAAAGAATAGCACAATGCCAGCACGCTGAAGCCTGCCTAATGCCTCCTTCTAAAAAGAAATTTCCGGCCAATATATGATCCAGTTTTTATACATGTCCCATGTGAGTTTAAAAAGAACGTCTGTCCTGAGATTGTAGAGTTCTGACTATGTGCCTTAGGTCATAGTTGCCGATGGAACTGTTCAACTCCGTATCGCACTGTTTTGTTTATCAGTTGACTCGTTTTTGTTTTTTTTTAGAGGTATATGAAAATTAAAATCTCTCATGTCCATGGATTTACTTATTTTCCCTTCTAGTTCAGATAGTTTTTGTTTTATATTTTTATACTGTGTTACCAGGCACATATAAATTTAGATTTTGTTGTTGTTCTTGGTAAGTTGAACTTTTTCTAATTAGGAAATACTTCTGTATTTTTAGAAATATGTTTTGCCTAAAGGCTACTTTGCCTGACATTGACATAATAACACCAGTTTTTATTGGGTTAGTGTTCATGTGGAATATCTTTGACCATCTTTTTACTTTTAACCTTTGGTAACTTTATTTTCTTTTAACATATTTTTTTGCAATTTTTTGTCTTTAAAACAAAGTCAGCACTATGTTCAAATGTTACTTGAATGAATTCTTTATTTGAGGTTTTAGTATTGAGTTAGTCATTTGTTTCTATTTTTATTCAATTTTTTAGTTTGTTTTTTCTTTTTTGAATATGTAAAATATGTACACCGTTTTAAAGTCAAACTATGTTCATCCAGAGAATTTTACTCTCTTGTACTACATTCCTACCCTCTTTAGCTAGTCATTTTCATTAGTTTCTGAATTATCTTTCCCGTGTTTCTTTTTCTGAAAATAAGCAAATATTTGTGTGTGCTTTAATTTCTCCTTTCTCATGCAAAAAGTAGCATGTTGTTTATAATTATTTTACATCTTGCTTTCTTAAGTTGACAACATAGCCTGGACATTTTCCCACTTTAGTTCATGGAGATGTTCCTTCTCCTTCTGCTCTCCTCCCCTCCCCCCTTGTGAAATATAATTGGAAGATGTATCATAATTTATTCATGCAGTCTCCTATGGTCGGGTGCTTAGGTTGCTTCCAAGATTTTGATGTTTTATAGGCTCTGTACAGAAAGATATAGAGAGTAACACTAGTGGTTAGGTGTGGTTTTGTATTTGTGGAGTGTATTTTAAGACTAAATTGCTAAAAGTGGGCTTGTAGGTCCATGGATGAGTGCACGTGGGCAGAGGGGACAGCAGGTGTAAAGGCGGTGAGGTAGGAGCATGTAGCTGGTGTGCTGAAGGAATAGCAAAGAGGCCACCTAAGAAAACAGGGCTAAGGATGGAGAGTGACCTGTCCAAGGTCTCCTGTACCCTCGAGCAGAGCTGCATGAGCGCCCTGGCCCGTCTTCCCAGCCCTTTGCAGCACTCTTATTGAACAGGGAGGCACACCGCACACAGGAGCGGATTTGGCCACAGCCTGTGTCAGGGCTCTTCGATCCGAGGAGGGGGGCGTGTGTGTGGGCCAGAGTCAGGTAAGGCTTCTCAGATGAGGTGGTACGTGAAGGGTGAGCAGGGCTGGAGCAGCAGTGACACAGGGCAGGGCCACATTCCTCGCTTTTAGATCTGCGTGTGGATAGGGGCTAGCAGGTGAAAACACGTGCGTGGCTTGCTTGGGAGATGACGCCAGAAATGGAATGCTTATCTTGGAGGAATGAAGGGGAAATAATTAGAAACAGGTAAGTAAATTGGACCTTATTATAAAGATTCTTAGGTTCCAGGGGCAAATGGAAAGTTGGATTCAATTCTCTGGAGAATCACTTCTTTGAAGTGGGAATGAGATCATATGTGCCTTCATGTCTTCTGGAGTGTGTGGGAGTTGTGTCCAAAACCTAATGCCTACTTGTTAGGTATCTATGTACCTGGCTCTGGTAGTTTCAACGTTAGTCGATACTTTGTTGAACCATTTCCTTAATATCTTTGAACATAACTTCACGTCTGTATTAGAAAATATTCAGATGCCACCCAAGCCTTGCAGCATCAACTAAGTTTCCTAATTGCCTGGTGCTGTGCTCAGGATGGGGCATGATCCTTGGGCCCAAGGGCTTGCAGAATGTGACAGAGGAGGGCCTACTGCGCTTCCACTGGGGAGTAGGAGGTGGTCGTTTATGCCTCTCTTTCTTGTTTTGCTGGGAGTTTGGCTAGAGCTGTGCTATCCAGTGATTTAGCCACTAACCATGTATCTAGAGCACATTTGAAATGTGGCTGGTCCGGCCCGGCTAGCATGGCTCAGTGGTTGAACACCGACCTATGAACCAGGCGTTCATGGGTTTGATTCCTGGTTAGGGCACATCCCCAGTGTGGGGCGTGTAGGAGGCAGACCATCAATGATTCTCTCACATCATTTGATGTTTTTCTATCTCTCTCCCTCTCCTTTCCTCTCTGAAATCAATAAAAATATGTATTAAAAAAGAGTAAGAAATGTGACTAGTCTTCCAGTTTCAAAGCCTTTGTATGACAGAGAATACAAACTATCTCAATAATAATTTTCTTTTAGATTGATTACATGCTGAAATAATATTTTGAATAAATTGGGTCAAATATATTAAAATTACGTTTAAAACTAGAAAAGTTGCATATGAGACTGGCATATTTCTATTGGACATTGTGTTCTAGAGACGTGAAATTTAGGTTAAACATTATTTCCTATGAATCATTTCAAGAGGTGCATAGTATCAGTTATAATAATGTCCCACTCATGGTGATACTAAATTTGGTTATTTCCCAAATTCTTCATTTTAAAGATACATTTTGATCACATCCAGACTTTTCATTATAAAGATACATATTTTAAAGTCACTTCCAGAGTTTTTGTTGTAAAGATATTTTTAGAAAACAATTTCAGAACTTTCCATTGCCAAGATACATTTTCAGAATTTCTGGAACTCTCCAGAGATGAGATACATTATTTCTTTTGCAACCAGAAATCTGTGGAAGGAGGTGTGATCTGAATTGGCACCTTGGGAACGTCCGGCTCCCAGTTTTTGACCACAGATTTAGTTCCCCGCGAAGCTCCTTGGCTGAAGGAATGATGTTGGGGGCTTTGGAAATGCTCAGCTCCTCATGCTGTCATTTCTTTTTCATAAAGAGTTGTCAGCCAAAACCGGTTTGGCTCAGTGGATAGAGCGTCGGCCTGCGGACTGAAAGGTCCCGGGTTCGATTCCGGTCAAGGGTATGTACCTGGGTTGCGGGCACATCCCCAGTAGGAGATGTGCAGGAGGCAGCTGGTCAATGTTTCTCTCTCATTGATGTTTCTGACTCTCTGTCTCTCTCCCTTCCTCTCTGTAAAAAATCAATAAAATATATTAAAAAAAAAAAAAAGTTGTCATGCTCGGCCAGCATGGCTCAGTAATGAACCAGGAGGTCACGGGTTCGATTCCCCGTCAGGGCACATCCCCAGTAGGATGCAGGAGGCAGCAGATCAATGGTTCTCTCTCATCATTGATGTTTCTATCTCTCCCTTTCTCTCTGAAATAAATAAAAAAATATATTTTTAAAAAAGAGTTGTCATTTTTCTATAGAGAAGAACATTCCTTTTTCATTTTATTTTTAGGTGAAGGAGCTGTGTGGCATGTGGATTAGTTACATCATACAATGGATGCTTGATTAGAAAAGTTGGGCACAAACGGAATGTTAAAACCTGGGGATCAGCTTGCATGTACAGTGATTGTTCACTCTTCAAAGCAATCTTATTGTAAATATTTTTGGCAAAGCAAATAATTACCTCTTAATTTTTGTTGTTCAATTCACAGTATTTGAATTTCATGTATACCATATTTATTCAACACATTACTGATGCGTATTATGTTTCAAATACTGTGCTAAGCACTTGGAATAGAGGGGAAAGCTGAAGACACGTGGTGTCCTTCATGTGGGATGCTGTCTTTCAGTTAAGAAGAGAGTAAGATTGCCCGGAACTCAGGGAGCATAGGCAGTTACGAAGCTTTACCTGAAGACCCTTGATTTGGGAGGTATTGTATAGGTGTTTGTTAACAACTTGCTCAAGTCAATGCCTGGAAGTCCGGAACCCCAAACAACCATTCTGCGTGGGGCTGATGACAGGAGTATGCAGCATAGTTGGCAGTTCCCTCCTGTCGCCTTTTTACTACAACATTGAATTATGATTGCTGACTCCTCCCCTCACTGTGCAATTTTTTTTTTAAAAAAATATTTCTTTACTGATTTCAGAGAGGAAGGGAGAAGGAGAGAGAGATAGAAACATCAATGATGAGAGAGAATCACTGATCGGCTGCCTCCTGCACACCCCCTACTGGGGATCGAGCCCACAACCCAGGTATGTGCCCTCGGCCGGAATCGAACCTGGGACCCATCGGTCCGCAGGCTGACGCTCTATCCACTGAGCCAAGCCGGCTAGGGCCACTGTGCAATTTTGTCTAATTTTTTTGGCCTCCAAAAACATTTTCTTTGTTTGGGGGGTTCACACCTCCATAAGGCATGTCCTCAAGGTGTATTTCAGGGGCTCCTGAGTCCCCGAGGACTCCAAGCAGTGGGGAGGCAATCGCCCGCCCATCCCTGCCTTTGTTCATGGACCTCCTGGGGCTGGGAAGGAAAGCAGCAAGCGGCACCTCTTTCCTGGCACAGTCAAGGAAGGCCAGGAGTAGGAGCTCTGAAAAGCCTGAGGCGGAGGACAACCTGGCATAGTGCAAACTTTAGGAGACCGACTTTCCTGACGGATTCAAGTACCGAGTCCGGGCTGGAAGACCTTTCTGCCCCCGCTCTCAGGTTAGTTGTGGGACTCATCCTGCTGAGTTGGACCAGCAGCCCTGGGACGAAGAGAGGCCCTGCTGCTTCTCAGCTACAGGACATGCAGGAATCTGTGGCCTCTGAGCCTCCTAAGGGAAGGCTGAGTGACACGGCTAGATTAATGCTTGCTGGAGTTACCTCAGAGCAAAGGGATTGCCCACCAATGGTAAGTTTTTTTTAAAAAAACTATATACATATATATATATATATATCTCCTATATAATAAAACCCTAATATGCAAATTGACCGAAAGGCAGAATGACCATTGCTATAATGCACACTGACCACCAGGGGGCAGAAACAACACAGGAGCTGCCCCCTGGTGGTCAGTGTGCTCCCACAGGGGAAGCGCCACCCAGTGAGAAGCCAGGCTCACAGCTGGTGAGTGCAGTGGCTGTGGCAGGAACCTCTCCCACCTCCACAGAGCTAAGGACCCCTTGGGGGATGTCCGCCGAGGAGTCCCGGACTGCGAGAGGGTGCAGGCTAGGCCGAGGGCCCCCCTCCCCCTCAGTGCACGAATGTCATGCACCAGCCCCTAGTACATACAGTATATATTTATTGATTTCAGAGAGTAAGAGACAGGGGGAGAGAGTTAGAAACATCAATGATGAGAGAAAATCGGCCAACTCCTGCACTCCTACTGGGGATCGAGCGTGCAACTCAGGCATGTGCCCTGACGGGGAATCAAACCATGACCTCCTGGTTCTTGGGTCAATGCTCAACCACCGAGCCATGCCAGCCAGGCTGTTTTTTTGTTTTTTTTTTTAACATACACTATATCTTCAGCAGCATCTCCCTTCAGATTAGTAAGACAGACATGCCACAGTTAGGCGTGTGCCTGTCTTTAAGTAATAAGATGCCTGTCCATTGAGCAGCTGTGACCTCAGGTTCCAGAATGTCAAGGCAACATTCTTCAGAAGAGCTATTCTCCTTTGGACTGAACCTGTGTTAGAACCAGTTTACTGTCAAGGGGAAGGATAGCCCAGTGACTGGGGAACTCCTGTCACTATGAAATGGTTTAGAAGCGACTTCTCCAAGTTTCCCGAGGATGTGTGCTTACTCAATGTGCACTCTCCTCTGGCGCTTTCACTCGTGTCATCTGAAGATGAACATTTAATTTCCAACTGGAGGTAGGGAGTTCGGCGTTTTCCCTTCTTCTCTTATCCCTTTCTCTCCCCAGCTTTTGCTCTTGGGTTTGATTGATCAAATCAATCTACAGTGGGGCCTTGACTTACGAGTGTCCTGACTAACGAGTTTTTCAAGATATGAGCTGTCTCTCGGCTGATTTTTTGCTTTGAGTTGTGAGCTAAAATTTGGGTTACAAGCCAGCTTCAGATACCCCACCAATAGTTGGCGCAGCGAACGTCACAGTGAATGCCACAACATCAGCCCAGCATCACGTTTCATTGTAATGGTGAAAATTGATTTGACATACGAGTAATTTGAGTTATGAGCTCCGTCACGGAATGAATTAAACTCGTAAATCAAGGACCCACTGTATGTAGTAAAGAGGGAATATGCTAATTGATTCTAACTGTGTCCCAGTGATAACCAGTGACCGGTCAATAGGCAGGAGCTGCTGGGCAGGGATGGGGCAGGGACTTCTGCCCCCAGCACAGGCTGTGCAGGCCTGCCCAGTGCTCATGTCATGCTGCCTGCGGGCATCCCTGCTGAGCACTGAGGTGAGGCTGCCTGCCTGCGTCCCTGACCTGGGACGTGACACTGCCTGCCTGCGTTCCTGACCTGGGACATGGTGCTGCCTGCGTGCATCCCTGCCCAGCTCTGACGTGATGCTGCAGGGGTGGGGGGCAGGCTTGACAGGTGTGTGGCTGGCTGGTTCTGGGTCTTGCCCAGTGGGGGTGGGGCCAGCCGGGTCTGGGTCTCAAGTGATTTTGAGGCCTGCACAGGTGTGTGGGGTCTTGATTCAGTCCCGCCGGTGCGCCCCAGAGTCTGACAGGAGGGAGGAGGGAGCCTGATACCCACACCCAGGACCCACACAGCACAGCATCCACACCCAGAACCCACACAACATGGCACCCGCACCCAGGACCCACACAGCAGGGCGGCGGGAGCCCCATTCTTCACAGAATCAGCCATTGATCAGTTTGCTGTCAGCACCCTGACAGCCATGAATCCATTCACCCCCACCACATACCCTGACAGCGGGGAGGTGGGACTCTGCCTGCCTGTGTCCCTGACATGGAACGTGATGCTGCCTGCCTGTGTCCCTGACCTGGGACGTGGCACTGCCTGCATGTGTCTCCCCCCAGCGCAGAGCTGCTCTGGTGTCTCGGTGAACTTTGCAACTGACCCAAGGAGGAAACCGAGAGGGGAGAGGCCGGGAGCTGTGAATTCCCAGCACTTTAGTCACTTGAAAACAGCTCCGCTTGGAATGCAAGGCGGCTATACGTTCAGCTGAGAAGTGAGGGAGCTGAACAGCACGTCGCTGGGCTCCGGTTGGTCCGAGGCCCAAGTGCCCACCATGAGAAGGAATAAACAGAGGGAGGGGCCTGGAGGAAGGGAGGGTAATCGAAGGAAACGTGTCTAGACTTTCCCCAGCCCTCTCCTTCTTTCCGCTGCCTACAAAAGCCCCAGGCTCAGCCACAGTTCTGTGTCTACCTTTTAGTCCCCTATTCTCCAACCACAGAGGAAAGAAATAAGGAAGGAATCAGTGCTGCCTCCAGAAAGTATCTATATACCTGATCGGCCAGTCCCCTCCCGCAGAGGGAGGCCAGACTGTGGCTTAGGCCCTCTCCCCATGGGACATCCATCAGTAGGACATCCCATGAGGGCTCCCAGACCGTGAGGAGGGGCCAGCCAGACTGAGGGACCCCCCCTCCCCCGTGCACGAATTTTCGTGCACCGAGCCTCTAGTAATTAGATAAAGCCAAAGGCAGGTTAGCAAAGAAATGCTGGTGGGTTCCCTCTCCAGCTCAGCCACCCAGGAGCCAGACAAAGCAGGGGGAACTCCCTACCAGCCTCAGGTCCAGCATCTCCAAGTGCAGGTGAAGGCGGTGCCCGCCCAGCAGGGTTTTTCTGAGATGACCAAGCATTGGAGTCCCTGGCAGACAGTAAAGGCTCTAACATATCATTAATGTTGTTAAGAGCTACAGGAATTGGGCCCTCAAATATTCAGGTCATTATCTCTATTACATGGGCCTGGCTTCCTCTGATGGATTAGATGAAAACCTCCTTGAAATTCCAAACATTGTCTCTTAATTTT
>NW_006300372.1:3968210-3977807 GCF_000327345.1 Myotis davidii | reverse complement strand
AGGGCCAAAAAATCGTCTTATACGCCGGCAAATACGGTACTATTTCAATATACATTTTACTACTTTCCTTTCATCTTTGACACTGCTATTATAGAGAAAGGGCAAATAGCAATATTAAAATATTTCCTCTACTTAATTCCCTCTTAATGTGCATGAATTTCGTGCACCGGGCCCCTAGTCTCTTATAAGGAGCCAAAGGAAACGCTGGGCTTGGGAAGAAAGAGTTGCTATCATTTCCCATGTGTAGTTCAAACGGGGGCACCTGATTATTTCCTTCTGGCCTTGCTTAGCTCGAGAAAAGAGAAGGGCTGGCTTGGGTGAAAGGATGTCTCTTTATCCTCAAAATGTTGAAGCCTGAGCAAGTGAAACTATTTCTGATGACTGCCACTGAGTTCCACCCTTTGAAACCGAGTGGTGGTGGAACATTCTCTGGGATGATAGAGCTAACGGCTGTGCAGGAAGCTACAGTAGCTACTTCAGTTCGATCCCCGTGGTAGCCCCTGAATAATCACTCATTTCTTGAAGGAGCTACCAAGTGCCTTGTACACAGAAAGTGCTCAGTGAAGGGTAGCTATGCTTGTTCCTGCTCTTTTTAATCCTCACCTGAGGGTATGTTTTTATTGATTGTTTAGGAAGGGAGAGACACAGAGAAACATTGATGTGAGAGAGAAACATTGATCGGTTGCCTCCCATACGCTCCCGAACTGGGGATTGATCCCACAGCCTACATATGTGCTGTGACTAGGAATTGAACCCATAACCTTTTGGTGCACAGGATGATGCTCCAACCAACCGAGCCACTGGGCCATTATGACACGTGAGCTATATATAATCTTGAACTGAAATGTTTTAGCCAGTGCTTGTCAACTCAAATGTTTTAATACAGAAATCTCTAAAGAATCCGGGTCTAAAGGCAAGAAACTCAATACTGTATTTCTTGTGTTCAAAATTAGGTAAAACACCCCCTAAAAACCAACTTTTATTTTCACGAAGGAAAAGCGATCCTCTTGGTTATTTGATTTGGAACAGAGAGGGGCAGGCTGCCTCCCCGTAACAAAAGGTGCTGCTCACATGATGCCGAGTGAGGTAGAGGCAGACACATCTAGTCTAGGGCTGCCGGCTGTAGATGGTTTACTTCAGGGAGAGGCGGAATCCAGGGGCTCAAAGCTAAGACATTCCTCTTCTGAAAGTTGGAGATAATTGGAAGCTCTTGGCATCCTGAGGGAAGCGCCACCTGGAGGGCGTCAGCACAGGGAGAGGTGAGCCCCGGGCCCTGTGAGGGGTCAGGCAGCTGCAGGCTGCTCTGCAGGCTTCTTCAGCTCACACCCGAGAACCCTGCCTCCCCGGAGGCTGAAACACACCGAAGGACACCTCACTGGTAGCTAGACTTGAGGACTCAAATGTAACGGAAGAGACGTGTGATTCAATTCGATTCAGTTTGACCCAATTTAACAAATACATGCACCCACCTGGTTCAAGGGCGCATGCCGGATTCTGGGGCCACGGGAGAGGCAGCGTGGGCCCAACCTTGGAGCTTACATGGAAACAGGACATAAGATAGTGTAAAGGGAGCTATTTTTCAGGGCCGGTTTGAAGTCCACACACGTTTCTTAGCTTGGGCTGCCATAGTGCAATATCGTGGACTGGGTGGCTTGAAGAACGGGAGTTTATTTTCTCCCAGTTCTGGAGTCTGGATGTGCAGGGTCGGGGAGCCCGCAGGGTCAGGTTGTGGCGGGGACTCTTTCTGGCTGCAGCCTTCTCCCTGTACGTATACGTGGATGGCCTTTCCTGCTCTTCCACGGCCAGCAATCCTATCGGACCAGACCCTGCCCCACACCCCATTTAACCTTCATTGCCTCGGAAAAACCCTATTGACAAACACAGTCACATTGGGGGTCAGCTTCGACATGAATTTGGGGGACACGATTCAGTCCATAGCAGTAGATGCTCACCCACATTATGACAAACATATTCAAATGTGTCCATACCATACGTTATAGCCATATGTTGTTTTTTGCTATATCGTAAGCAAAATGATTTTTATAATTTTGCTTTTGAAATTACTTGGCTGTGAGTCATGTATGATTGGCTGCTGCTTCTCAGTCCTACACACTTGGGATTTTTTAAAAAAAATGAAAGAATTGTAAGTTGTTTCCAAATGTAATGAAATATTTGTGAATTCGGAATTTGACAATGAGTGAGAGTGACACCATGCCAGATTTTTGTGTTTAATGGAGCATTAAGTGATTTCTGTTTGGCAGTTGTCCTGTTCTGGAGCCAGTACCTTTTCCCAGGTCTCACTTTTGTAGGCTCTTGAAAAGCTTGGTAGGCCCCTCAGCATCGCCTGCACTGCCTGTACTGCTGAATGGCTAGTGACAGGGCCCTGATTGTCACATCTAGACGGGCAGCTCCCAGCCCTGGCCTCCCTGCCATAGCACAGCCAGATGTTTGCCCCCTGGTGCCTCACTGCCTATGTCACAAGCATCCTCTTCCCTTCCAGCCTGCCTCCTGTTCCAGGCAGTGGCGTGCTGGGATCTGAGCTGAGGCCTCTTGCTTCCAAGTTTGTGATTGACTATTAGGAAGCACTGAGGAAGTAGACTGGACATTGAGTGTGAGGGGCAGGACCTGGAATAATAACGCCATTAGTAGCAGTGGGGCAAAAAGTCCGAGAAGGTAGGAAGGAGGAGGAGGGAGGGCGATGGTGAGGTCGGCTTGGGCTTGGCTTCCCTGGGCCCGTGTCTCCTCTTTATGGCTCTGTCTTGGCTTAATGGTCATCCTTCGGAGCTTTGTTTCCTAATTAATCACCATCCTTGACTCGCCAGGAGCCAGGCGCCAGCCCAGGCTGTGGTGAAGCAGCCCGTCCGGGGAGCCAGAGGCAGGACCGCGGTCACCACCGTCGTCCAGACTGGCGGGGACTGGAGCACCGGCCTCTTCAGCGTCTGCAGAGACAGGAGGATTTGTACGTTTCCCTCTTCATTTATGTTCTTTACAATTTTCTTTCCTAGGACATCAGTGGGCAGAAAAGCAACATCAGGGGGCAAGGGCAGAAATTAAATGGTTTTAGAATAACTGCTCACTAATCCTCTAGTGACTCAAATGTACTTCTTGGCAGGAAAAACCTTGCCTTTCAGAGATGTGGATGCTTTCATAGGCTAAGTGGTGACTTAAAGATTTTCTTAAAGGGCAAAGTACAGTGTTGGCAAAGACTCATGAAATGGGCTCCCTCGTCTGTGGGAGTATAAATTGGTACAACCTTTCCAGTGGATGGTTTAGTAATACATGTAAAAAGAACCTCAAGTGATGCATCGCTTTTGACCCAGTAATTACATTTTTCAGGCATTTAGTCGAAGGAAATAAATCACGTGCAGAGATTTAGCAGCGGCATGAAATTTTGTAGCACTGGTTATTATAGCAACAATCTGGACAACTGAATGTTCAGTGAGGGCATCGCACGATGAGTTATTACACAGCCATGAGAAGTCATGTTGTAGAATAACAATCTAATGGGATGGAAAGATGCTTGGGATCTATTTTTAAGTTAAAGAAGCAGATTGCAAAACTATGCACATTAGACACCATTTGGGGGGGGGGGAGGGGAAACACTTACGAGAGATACCTGGCAGGATACAAATACAATGTTTACAGCCAGTGTCTCCAGACAGTACGCTAGTGAATAACTTTTATTTTATTTTTGTTTCTCTCCAGTGTTTCTATGAGGAATGGGCCGTACTCTTATAATAAGAGGAAACATTACAAAAGGAGCCCCCTTCATTAAAATCCTTGCAGACAGTGGTTCCCAAGGACCAACAACACTGTCCCCCCGGGGGACTGAGGTTCAAAGCTCAGGGATTCTATTTTTACCTCAGGACATTCTGACCCTCCTCGGGTGTCTTCCAGGGCCTGATGCTCTGGCCCTAGGGAGCAATTCAATCAGTGAATTTTTCTTGGAGTGTGTGTGTGTGTGTGTGTGTGTGTGTGTGTGGCTTCCCTTTTGAAGGATGAGGGACAGTCTCTTAAGTTCAAAATCCAAACAGACCTTGGATCTAATATTTTTGAAGAACATGCCTCTCCCCGCTCTTTACATACAGGCTCTGGGAAGATCTGAATTTGTCCCAAAGTCTCCAGGATGGAGCAGTCAGAGAGCGTTGAGCGGTTACATGATCCTAGTCCTTAATCAACCAAGAGCCTTGCGGAGGGAAAAGCTCTAACATTTTTTGGTGCCTTGAACATCCAGGCTGTGCCTTCCCGGCCTGGGCCTCATGGAGAAGAGACTGCCCAGCACCAGTCCCAACCTACCTTCTATTCCTGTCTCTTTGCCCATCTGACCCAGAGCTCAGCAGGCCTCTTCCTGCCACTGCTGCCCACGTGGACGTCTGACCAGGCCATTGTGGCAGTTCTCTGATTCCCTCAGGCTCTGGCTGTTGTCGTCCAGCTTTCCTGCCTTTGCTTGTCACCTAGGACTGCGTACAGAGAAGGCAGGCGGTCCTGTGGAGAGGTGCACACCTAGCCCCAGGTTTGCTTTGAATCTTAATTGCCTCTTACCAGTCATTTGACTTCAAACAAATTCTCTAGGTCTTCATTTTTCCATCTCTAAGATGAAGATAGGCCATGTCCACTTCAAGTGTTGTCAGGACTAAAGCAGACAGTGTATAGAACCCACTCTTCACAGTGGAACCTAAGTGGACCCGAGGTGTTTTTGGTTGAGTGTTGCACTGGGTTGAATAGTGACCCCTTAAAATCTATATCCACTTGAAACCTCTGAATGTGACCTCAGTTTGGAGCAGTGTCTTCCAATCCAGTCAAGTTAAAAAGAGGTTACACTGGGTTAGGGTGGGGCCCTATCCCCATGGCTGGTGTCCTTATAAGAAGAGGGAAATTTGGACATAAACACACAGAAGAGAAGGCCGTGTGAAGGCAGAAGCAGGAGTGGAGTGATGCACCCAGAAGCCTAGGAATGCTACAGATGACCAGTGGCCACCAAAACCTGGGGGAGAGGCACGGAGCAGGCTCTTCCCTCGGAGCTTCCAGACGGAACCACCCCTGCCACACGCTGATGTCAGACCTCTCGCCTCCTAATTCTCCAGTGAGAGAATACTTTCTCTGGTTCTATGATGCCCATCTGTGGCATTTTGTTCTGGCAGTGTGGGAAACCGAGACTCAAGCAAACGCTGGGTTTCACTAGATGGCAATGGGATAGCTCACAGAATAAAAATCAACTGAAAACGGAACTCAGAAGGGATAGATGCATTGACAGGAGCTAGTGGACAGTGTGGTGCATCCTTTTGTTTTCCTGTGTGAGACTCAACGTCTCAGCAGACGGAGCCCAGTTTGTCTAGCTTAGGTCCCAGGCTGCCACTTGCCAGGCCAGGGCACTTTGAGTGACAGTTCTGTCAATATTGCCCACAATAGTAAGGGATAATTTCCTATTTTTTTCTACTGGGGTGCTGTTACCAGGAAAAGCCCAACAAATCCTATATAATAAAAGGGTAATATGCAAATTGACCCTAACGGCAGAATGACCGGGAACGACTGGTCCAGGGGGCAGACGCTCAATGCAGAAGCTGCCCCCTGGTGGCCAGTGCGCTCCCACAGGGGGAGCTCTGCTCAGCCACAAGCTGGGCTCACAGCTGTGTGCATAGCGCTAAGGATGCACCGAGATTAGCAGGTGGGTGCTCTGTGCCCTTTGAAGATGTGGGTGCTGAAAGCTCAGATGTGGAAAAGAAGCCGAGTGCAATAGTGGCTGCTACCTGGCACCGTGGGCAGAAGGCAAGGCATCCCAGCTCGGGAATGCTTGTGATGAGGCCCCAGAGAAGGCTTATGTGGAAGGCGTAATCCACATTGATTTGTAGTTCAGTCAATATTGACCGAGTTCCTACCTGTGTACAGACATGTGATAGGTGTTATGGACTTAATAGTGAATGAGACAGAGACGGTTTCTTAGAGGAGGTAGACAATAAGCAGATAAATAAATAAACAATAATTGCGGTTGTGATAGGGCAATGAAGGGAATAAGCAGGGTGTTATGAGAGGAGATTACAGGGGTAAAGGACCTGACTTAAGCTGCACCCTGAAAGGTGGTAAAGGGTCAGCCTGCAGCCCTCCCTGTGGAAGGCACCTTGAGCCCCAGTGGGGAAAAGCTTGATGTCAACCAGGAGCCATCAGCTGCCCAAGGTGGGCAGAAGGAAGAGGGCCAGGATTTTTTTCGGTTTTCTAGAAGAGGAAAGAAGAGGGACAGGCCTCAGACTGGGATTCATGTCCCCGAACTGTGTGTGGGTAAGCTGTCCGCTCTCAGAGCAGGGGCCTCCATTGTCTCGCTCACTGCTTGGATACCCGGCAGGTGCTCGGCCCCTGGGAGGTACTTTACCTGCATGACTTTTAGCCTGTGTGCGCACTTGCTTCTCTCTCTCTCTCACGTCATTGAAAGAACCATAGGCCTCGGGTTAGAAAGAATGGGGTCAGCTGGTTTGGCCACTCGGCTGCTTGTCTCAATCTCGTGCGCAGCGTGCGAGGCTGGGCCCAGCAGCCTCGGCTTTCTGAGCGTCCAGGGAGCAGGGCTTCTCCCCTTTGCATCCAGCTCAGTGCTTAAAGGAATGATTTTGAATAGGGTTCCAGGTGGATGATGCAAACTTCAGAAGCACCTACGGCTTTGGTATCTGAAAAGCAGCCACTGCATCGTTGCCCTCTCTCTACCCAGTTCTCCTCTGAGCCCAGACAGAGTCTGTCTGCTTGGAAAGGTCTGCAAAAATTCCAATGAAAATAGGTTCATCTTTTTATTATAAAAATATCTTATAATCATCGTAAAAAAGACACATGCAAACGACTATACGAGAAAAAAAGCAGTATCCTGTACTAGAGAGTACTGCGTCAGAGATCACCATGGCTACTGTTTTGGTGCCTATCCTTCCAGATTTTTTTGCTGTATGTGTGTGTGTATACAAGTCACACACAGAGTAGAATTGTAAACACCCTGTTCGGCACGTTTGTTTTCACAATGTACATCTAGGTGATCAGACCCTATCAGCACTTCTGGAGTTAATCATTTAAATTGCTGCATAGATTCCATGGCATGAATGTAGCCTAATTTACTCACAAGTTCCCATAGTGGACCTACCTGTGTTTTCCAGACGTTTTGCTAAGCAAACCAATGTTCAGTGACTCTCCTATTGCTGTCATTTTGCATGTGCGTGCCTTATCTGTGGGCTAACTGTTGCACACTGTACACTTACATGTGCCCTTCTGAGTCGTGCTGGATGTTGCCAAGTGGCTCTCCACTTGGAAGGGGTGCTGCTTTACACTCCCACCCACAATGCGTGCTTGTGCCCCCTTCCTACTGGGAGTGACTCACTGTCGGGTGGTTCTGCCTTTTTGCTAACAATGGTCTGCAATGTGCCTCGCTGCAGTTTCCGCCTACCTCTCCTCCGGTGCTCTCCGGGCTCCACCCTCTGGTGTGTGGAGGCTTGTTCTCTGGGCTCCCCTATGAGCTGGCACGATGAATAAGGAACCACATCCCATGCATGGAGGTGGAGCCCATCTCAGAGAACAGGCCAGGGACATGTAGGCAGTGGGCACTTACATAACCACCAGGCCTGTGAGTGGAAGACAAGAGGCTGCATTTCTGGCTCCCCTCCCTCCTGAGCGTAAGCACCTTCCCTCTTTAAACAAAGTGTACATGGTATTACACTGTGCATAGCATTACACAATTGTGTTTGTTAACTCAAAGTAGGTCCTAGAGATTTGACTCTGTTGGTGCTTAATTGATCTTTCATTGCATTCTTCATTATGGTATGATTTCTACCACCATGGTTTGGTTACACGTCCATTTATTCGTGTACATTTAAGTTGTTTTAACTTGTAACGCTGCAGTGGACATCCTTGTAGCTGCCTCTTTGTGAGCACGTGAAAGCATTGCCCCCGGGTAGTGCTGGCAAGTGGAATTGCTGGGTCCTAGAGGATTTAACGTTCCCTGGGCTCGGCCAGGTCGCCTTCCAGAGTGGCTATGCCAGTTCCCACTTCCATCACTGTATGGAGCACCTGCGGGGTGTCCCAAAAATGTGTACACACTTTGAATAATTGTGTTTATAGCAATATATTTCGTTTTCAAAATGTAATAGAATCTACAGGCATTGTGTATACATTTTGGGGGGGACACCCTGTACTTTGCCATGGTTACCCACAACATTTGATATTAAAAAATTAGAAACATTTGCCATTCTTATGGGTAATAAATATTCCAGACTAATGCAAGGCTGAATTCAGCCATGTGATGCCTACAGTATGTGATGTAGCGATTATCTTAAGACTTCTGAATGAATGAAATAGATGTTCCTCAAAGATAGGCTGCTCCTTGTTATCTCCCCACCAACACTCCAGTCCTCACGTTCCTGTATACCTGCTCCCTCACCCGCTATGCGACACTGAAGAAGTCCAGAGTCTGGGAGGATTCCTGGAAGGTTCTGGGATAAAGCAGCATTCTTAGCTTTCTGCTTCTTGGCCACTGACTCTGGGAGTGGGACTTTGTACTCCTCGCTATTGGGATGGGGTTGGGGTAGGGGAAGGAGGGACAGGTAGGCTGGGAAGGGCCTTGACAGGAAGTTCTAGTGCACTAGTGACGTGGTACCTGAGCATCAAAAGGCTGTGATCACTACCATTTCACAGTCATTAGAATGGCTAAAATAAAAGACTGACAATAGCAAATGTTGGTGAGGAAGTAGAACAATGAATTCTCATACATTGTGGGTGGGAGTGTTAAATGGGACAAATACTTGGGAGAACTCTTTGCATTTGTTAGTTTCTTGTAGAAGTTAAACATAAATCTACCCCATGATCCAAGCAATTCTAATTCCAGGAACCCACCCAAGTGGAATGCCCACATAAATATTTGTATATGTGTGTTAATAGTACTTTTTCATAATAGCAAAAATTGGAATAATTAATGGGAGAATGGATAAATAACTTGTAGAACAGTGATGGCAAACCTATGACACATGTCAGAGGTGACATGCGAACTCATTTTTTTGGTTGATTTTTCTTTGTTAAATGGCATTTAAATATATAAAATAAATATCAAAAATATAAATCTTTGTTTTATTATGGTTGCAAAGATAAAAAATTTCTATATGTGACATGGCACCAGAGTTAAGTTAGGGTTTTTCAAAATGCTGACACACCAAGCTCAAAAGATTCGCCATCACTGTTGTAGAATATTTGTACGTTGGAATACTATCCTATCTAATAAAAGACAAAAAGGGTAATTGGCCGTACTTCCGCTATGCTTCCCATTGGCTAATCAGGGCGATATGCAAATTAACTGCCAACAAAGATGGCGGCCAGCAGCCACGCAGCTGAAGTGAACAGGAGACTTGCTTGCTCCAGTGATGGAGGAAGCCAAGGTTCCCCGCCTGCCGCAGCCCAGCTCTGAGCCCAAAAGCAACAATGTTTCAATTATAGAAGCCAAACAAACCCCAGATACCTGTTTTCAGCTGGCGGTCTCAGAGCTGGGAACACCAGTGAAGGCAACAGAGTTTCAATTATAGAAGGTAAACAAACCCCACAATAAAAAAAAAAGAAGAAGAAAAGGAGTGGCTGGGAGCTTCAGTC
>NW_006300372.1:3934637-3967883 GCF_000327345.1 Myotis davidii | reverse complement strand
CCGGGCTGAGGGGGACCACCACCCTCCAGTGCACAAATTTTTGTGCACCGGGCCTCTAGTCTATAATAATAAAAGCATAATATGCTAATTATACCAGACGTCCTTCTGGACAAAGCTGCAGTGTGGGGGTGGCAGCAAAGGTGGCATAGGCCAGGGCCAAAGCCCCTGCATGAATTTTGTGCATCAGGCCTCTAGTTCAATAATAAAAATAATAATCTACAGATTCACATAACAATACAGATGAATCTCAAGAAACAAGATATTAAACAAAAAAAGACAATTATAAGAGTATAGCCCATTCCATTTATATGAAGTCCAAGAAGAAAGGAAACTTATTTATGAGAAGAGAAATCAGAATTGTGGTTGCCTCTGGAGTTGGGGGTGGGGGCGGCAGGGAGATGTGATTGTCTGGGAAGAGGCACAAAGGACCTCCAGGGTGAGGGCACATTCTACACATTCGGTTATTTGGTTGAATATGATTGTTAAACTCATCTAACTGAACGTTTATGATCTGTGCACTTTCTTGTATATAAATGATGGCTTGATAACGTATTTGTTGAAAACATTTTAAAGGTTATGTTTAGCTTTATTTCTGTTTCATAGTCCTAATTACTTGTATTCATCAAGGTTGTCATCTTTCCCGATGTGAGATGACATAGCATCTTAACTGTACATCAGGGATTCTTAACCAGAGGCCTGTTGATAGTTTTCAATGGATCCTGAACCCCATGGAATTGAATGCACAATTTTGCATGTTGGTGTGCACATATTTTTCTTTTCCCTCGAGGAGTGAGTTCATATTCTCAAAAGGGTCTGTGACCCAAACCTATTCAAGACAGCACCTCTGTGTTAGTTGGTTCATGCAGAATGTGTAGGAAACAGTATCAGTCCTTAAAGATGGATGAATAAATGACAAACTGTTTCCAACTGGCATTCAAAGAACCACGCTCCTATTAGTTTACTGATTAAAACTGGCAGATGTCAGTGGCCCCACTAAACTAGCAAAAATGAGAGTAACCTCCTGCTCTGAGAAATAGAATGAAGTCCTGCTACGGAGCAGGCAGGATCAGTGGGCCAGTGACGAACTTTCACCCCCATCTACAGACAACGATGCCTGCTATTCAAAAGCATCGTAACTGTGTCTATTTTAAATATTGAAATCAGGTAGGTAAACATAATAGAGGTGACAGTTGTGATTCAACTGGAAAACATTATTTAATGCTTTCTCTTGACAGGAAAAAACAATTACCATAGTGACCGCCAGGAGAGCTCTATCAGGTTCAGCACTGTCAGTGTTTAACAAAAAGAGACAGTTTTGACAGGCCTCAGTTATGGCGATTTTCATACACCGAATTTTGAGAATTGGTCACTCCTCCTCCTGATTGCAGGGAGACGGTGCAGCATTAAATTGATGGCACAGGGCAGTAAATGCTCTTTGGGGTGGAAACTCTCTCTGATCACATCTGAGCACCTGGCCTTTCTTTTGTGTGGTTATTGACAGGTTTCTGTGGTCTGTTTTGTCCCATGTGTCTTGAGTGTGACATCGCCAGGCATTATGGAGAGTGTTTTTGTTGGCCGTTGTTACCTGGCTCCACCTTTGCCCTGAGAGTTGGCACCAGAGAGAGACATAAAATATGGGTAAGTGTGTTTGCATGCATGTGCGAACCTGGGTCTGTGTGGGAACCTGGATGCCTTTCCAACCTGTGCAGGGTATTTCCAAAGGGGACTTACTATCATGCAGATTACGGGTCGGTGGGCCAGTCCTGTTGCCCTCATTGCATCAGGAGAAGACTGCGGGTAGCATTGCATCAAATTTGGAAGAGAGATTCAGGCTGGTCTGACTTAAAATGTAGTCTATGTGGCATATGCAGAATTCACTTCCAGTTCAGCTGGGACTGAGTTACTGTGAGGGAGTGAGGACAGACAGCATACAGATTAAGGTGTGGATAGTTAAAAAAGAGCGTCTCTTTATATATTCATATGAAATAGTCTCTAAGACACATTTTTAAGTGAAAAAGAGAGCACAGCATAGTAGTTTGCAACTATTTACATAAAATACTATATATATATATATATACCGTGTAGACAGAATTTATTTGGGAGTGTAGGTAACAAATTCCAACACTGCTTGCCCTAGACAGGTAATTGAGTGTCTGGGGACACCTGTAGAAGGGGATTTACTTTTTACTTCCTACCCCTGCTTACTGTGGGAATTTTGGGCAATGTGGACTTATTACCCACCTCAAAGAAATAAATTAATTAATTACAAATGTTAAGTTCTAAGAGGAAGAAAAAAGATGCTGGCAGAGAAAGCAGTGGTTTCAAGTATGAAGCTGGTATCAAAGCCCAAAGAGCAGGTGTTTGAATTGCAAGGACTGATTAGCACTGAGCAGGTTGGAGTTTGGTAGCCAGCGGAGCTGTGTCCCTGTGTGCTGACTTGGGGGTTTCGGTGGACCGTGGAAGCTGTGCATGGGATGGGCCACCAGGTAAGATTGTAGAGGCCCCTGGATGAGACTGAGCCTGTGCAGTTACACCAGGTAGTGCTATAGAGGCCCTGGGTGATGACTGAGCCTGTGGGATTGCACCAGGTAGTGCTATAGAGGCCCTGGGTGATGACTGAGCCTGTGAGATTGCACCAGGTAGTGCTGTAGAGGCCCTGGGTGATGACCGAGCCTGTGAGATTGCACCAGGTAGTGCTGTAAGGCCCTGGGTGATGACCGAGCCTGTGAGATTGCACCAGGTAGTGCTGTAAGGCCCCTGGGTGATGACCGAGCCTGTGAGATTGCACCAGGTAGTGCTGTAAGGCCCCTGGGTGATGACCGAGCCTGTGAGATTGCACCAGGTAGTGCTGTAAGGCCCCTGGGTGATGACCGAGCCTGTGAGATTGCACCAGGTAGTGCTGTAAGGCCCCTGGGTGATGACCGAGCCTGTGAGATTGCACCAGGTAGTGCTGTAAGGCCCCTGGGTGATGACCGAGCCTGTGAGATTGCACCAGGTAGTGCTGTAAGGCCCCTGGGTGATGACCGAGCCTGTGAGATTGCACCAGGTAGTGCTGTAAGGCCCCTGGGTGATGACCGAGCCTGTGAGATTGCACCAGGTAGTGCTGTAAGGCCCCTGGGTGATGACCGAGCCTGTGAGATTGCACCAGGTAGTGCTGTAAGGCCCCTGGGTGATGACCGAGCCTGTGAGATTGCACCAGGTAGTGCTGTAAGGCCCCTGGGTGATGACCGAGCCTGTGAGATTGCACCAGGTAGTGCTGTAAGGCCCCTGGGTGATGACCGAGCCTGTGAGATTGCACCAGGTAGTGCTGTAAGGCCCCTGGGTGATGACCGAGCCTGTGAGATTGCACCAGGTAGTGCTGTAAGGCCCCTGGGTGATGACCGAGCCTGTGAGATTGCACCAGGTAGTGCTGTAAGGCCCCTGGGTGATGACCGAGCCTGTGAGATTGCACCAGGTAGTGCTGTAAGGCCCCTGGGTGATGACCGAGCCTGTGAGATTGCACCAGGTAGTGCTGTAAGGCCCCTGGGTGATGACCGAGCCTGTGAGATTGCACCAGGTAGTGCTGTAAGGCCCCTGGGTGATGACCGAGCCTGTGAGATTGCACCAGGTAGTGCTGTAAGGCCCTGGGTGATGACCAAGCCTGTGAGATTGCACCAGGTAGTGCTGTAAGGCCCCTGGGTGATGACTGAGCCTGTGGGATTGCACCAGGTAGTGCTGTAAGGCCCCTGGGTGATGACTGAGCCTGTGCAATGGCACCAGGACAGACACTGTGTCTCCCCGCAGGGCACGCTGTGTGAGGACTGGCTGGCTGTGCACTGCTGTTGGCCATTGTCCATCTGTCAGCTGGCCCGGGAGCTCAAGATGAGGACCTCCCATCTCTACGAAATCTCAGCAGCCCCTTCAACGAAGGACACGTTTGTTTGACAAAGAAAGCAAGAAACTCCTCCTCACTCCCCCTTGCCCTCCTCTCAAAACCCTCTTAGAGAGATCCTTCTTCTTGTTAAGTTTTCATGGAAATAGATGAAAATAAACGACCCCCTCCCCCCATTGTCTTCACTGCTGCTCTTTCTTTCCACACCCCCAGGGTCAAGACCGTTCGTCTGGCCTTGCTGCCTGGAGTTTGGGAAGGCTGCGCTTTCCGCCATCTTCCTACTGCCCCCCTTTCCCGAGGGTGTCCGGGAAGCAGGGGGAATTGCTATACGGCTTTCTTATGCCAAGCCCCCTTTCCCAAAGCACCAGTGCTGGGGCAGGAGGTGGTTAATTTTCATTCGCACCTGGACTGGGCACACAGTGTCACAGAAATACAGAAGCATCACCCCGACTCCTTCAGGCCGACTGCATCGCGGGGAAGCCTCAGGTTGCTGCCCATCCTGAACACCTCCCCAGAACCGGAACCGGCAGATCTTCAGCCCCAGGTCCACCGCCCGGTTAGGCAACTGTTCTGGGTTGAGTTGAATTGTGTCTCTTCCCCTCCCTTCCCCAAAGACATGTTGAAGTCAACTCCTGGTATCTGTGAATGGGACCTTATTGGGAAATAGGTAGGGTCTTGTAGTTATAGTTAAGATGAGGTCATTGGGGTGGTCCCTAAACCAATATGATGCTGTCCTTACAAGAGGAGGAGAGAGACTTAGAGGGAATGCAGCCATGACCACGGCAAGAGACTAGAGTGATGCGGTCACAGCCAAGCTCCGCCTGGGGCTACCAGAAGTGGAAGAGGCGAGGCTTGGAGGGAGCTCCCCCTGCCAACCTCTCGACTTTGGACTTCTAGCCCCAGGCCGGGGAGAGAGTCTCTCCATTGTGGTACTTGTTGCAGCAGCCCAGGAAGCTAATGCACCCGCCTTCCGCAGTGAAAATAATGCTCTTGCTTTTGTTAGGCGGCTGTACAGAACCGCGCTGGGGAGCCTGGCTTCCTACACTAAGTGTGTCACGGGAGGCAAATTTGCTCATCTCCTTGTGCATCAGTTTCCTCATCTGTAAAATGATGGTTCTAACCTCAGAGGCTGTGAGGGTCCTAAAAGTTAAGACTCAGCACGGAGACTGGGAAGCAGCAAGGACTCAGGGTGCACGCTGTTCGGCTGCTACCTTGTATTCCTGGCATATTCGACTGCTTTTCCATCTCCCAATGGCGATACAAAGTTTTAATTAAATTTTAAATTAAAATGGAGCCAATTAAAGAAAGGATATTAAGTAAATAATAATATAATGCAGGATGTATTATAGAATTGTACACTTGAAACCTATATAATTTTATGACCCCATGTCACCCCCATAAATTTAATTAAACACTTTTTTAAAAGTAAAAAAAAGAAAGAAAGAAAGAAAAGGATGGTTGGTGGATATGGAAAATATTGTGGTGGTAAAACAAAAATTCTATTGAGTACTTGCCAAGCACTGTTTGAAGCATCCTACGTATCTCCAGACATTTATTCCCTAACACCACTCAGGTAGGTGCTATTATATCTTCATTTTCCAGAAAAGGACCCTGAACCACAGAGAGGTTAGGCAATTTGCCCAGGGCCACACAGCTGCTAAGTGACAGGCAGCCAGGCTCTTGAGGGTGTGCTGCTCACCTTTGCACTAAGCACCCAGAGACTTCTGGCCAGGAGGCCTGTGGGGGCCCCTGTGGGCTTGCTCTATGGAGGTGACAGCCTGGTTAGAGGAAGTGCCTGTCCCTCACCCCTGCTCCATCCCCACCGAAAGGAAGCCCTTCCCCTCCCACGAAGTGATTCCTCCCCTCCCAGCCCTCCCTTTTGAATGTCCAGAGCGGCTGCCAGGAACCAAAGCCCTTTGGGAATTTTAATGCTCAATGCTGACATTAATCTTTGACGAAGCACTCCCCTCTCCAAGGCAGCTACTGAAAAAACCGGGCCTGAGGAACAGCTCTGTTACGTGAAAATAAGCCTGTTTTATTGTTTCCTATTAAAGCACATACCGGCTTCACAAGCGCACAGCTGGGAACAACATGCATTTTTGGCAAAGGAGACTTGGTAATCTGTCCACTTCCACAGGACCGCGCCCTCCCGCGTGGAGAGCAGATGGCATTTCACGCTGTCTGTGGCCCACTCCTCCCTGCTGATGGGGGAGGTGTGAGCGGAGCCCCCAGCTCCCCGCTTTCCTTCTTCAGATCGGCCTGGGTGGTAAAGGCAGACTTCACACTTCCTTAGAGGCCCAGACCCAAACAGCTAAAACCCTGGGCTCTGGAAGCATTGAGTCGGTCCCGAGTCACAGAGCACATGGGCGGTTCTTTAGAATCTGCGGCCAGAGCGGAGTCCTGAAGCGGGGGTAGCGGGTAGGGCCGACCTCTGGTCTCCTCCAGAACACGCCAAGTCCAGGGGGAAAAGGACTTAGCAAAGCATGTGACTCCTTCCCGGGGGAAAAGATGTCCCACACCAGAGACTGAAGCGCGAGACAAGGCGGATGTTAAGCTTCCCATCGCCTCAGCCTCACAGCAAGCTGTCAGTGGTCGCACTCGGAGAGTCCCCCACAGTGAAGGCATGTTCTGTGGATCTTCTCACCAGAAAGTTCCGTGTGGTTTTCCAAGATGCAGAGCGTGGGACGGGTCTCTGAGGACTCCGTGTGGGTAAACAACACCCACACACGCGCAGCAGACAGTGCAAAGGAACCCCACAAGCGGCACATTACAAAACCGGAAAAAAGCGAACCGTCCCCACCGAGCCCCTCGGCTGCACAGCGGCAGGTCCGGGAACTCTATTTGGGACAAAGAGATGACACGGGGGAAGGCCTTAAGTGTCCACTACCCTATAGAATGATCTTATATGTTTATATATTTTATATATCTAAGGCTTATTTATACAACAGTCCACAGTCACTAACATATTATTATATACTCTTTTTATAAACGTTATTCGCACACATATTTCCTCACAAAGATTCTCTTTTGGTCTATTAAAAACACTGTACTTAAAAAAGGAAGCAGAGACACAAAGTCTAGAGCTTTTCTGCTTATATTTCCATGGAGGAGCGAATTTTTATCCCTTTTCTTTTCCCCACTAAACACCTTCTCCCCACTGACCCAATGCATAGTAGTAAGAAGCAACAATTCCAAAAGGTGAAACTCAGACTTCATGGTTAGCACACTATTCTGGGGTAAACTTCAGGGCTGACCTCATTCTAGCTATTAAATATGTTTTTATTGATTTTAGAAAGAATGGAAGGGAGGAGAGAGAGTGAGAAACATCCGTGTGAGGGAGTAACATTGATCAGCTGCCTTCCACACACACTCTGACCAGGATTGATCTGGAAACCTGGGCATGTGTCCTGACCAACCAACTGAGCCACGCCGGCCAGGGCGTGGGCTGCCCTCCTTCCAATCATGATAATGCACCCTTGCCTGCCGCCCCGGCACCTCCCCCACCTTTTGACTCCTGACTCCTGGGAATCTATAGTCCTGGAACTGACAGTCTGGAGGTGAAAATGTTAGGATACAGAGGAGCTGTTCTTAAGCTTCTGGGTCTGGCTGGGAAGAAATCAGAGTCTTCATTTGTGTTTTTTAAAAAACATTTGGTTGATTGATGATGCAGGTGCAAGGGGAACTTTCCATCCTAAACTCTAGAAAGTTCCCAGAGACTTAACACCCAGCCAGTGTGAGAGGGAGAGTGGTGGTTCCAGTTGCTCTAAACAGGAGAGGGAGAAACCACGGAGGGAAGGCAGCCTGCACCAAGGCCTGGAGACAAGGCTGCACTAGCCAGGGTGGGCTGAAGGCTTCTGGGGATTAGAAGTGACGCTCTCTCCCCCGGGTTATAGAACTTGCTTATGTGCGGGCAGGACGCCTTTACTTAACCTTTCTGTAAATCATCCATAAACAAAATTCCTTGCAACACTGACGTTCTGGCTTTACCCTGGAGAATGAAGTCGTGGCAACCTGTTTCTGGGTAGGCTGCAAGGCCTCGCGGAAGAATCTGAAGACAGCATTTCTGTACTCATTGCTGCTGAGCCTAGAAAACCCGAATTCATCCTGGAGGAGATGGAACCGGCGTTTCAGTCCCAGTGGGTCAGAGAGAAGGGTTGACTGACAGTTGGCAGCACCATCATCGACCACATGTGAGATGTCATCACTGAGTTACCCTGTCTGCGGCCTCGTTATACCGCCTGCTTTCTCACTCACCACCTGGCAGATAAAGCCAATCGTTTGGGGCTTCTTGTTGCCCCTAAGGATAACCGAGAAAAGGGTGTGGTTAAGTTACTCATCCCGTGAGGGGAATGGGTGCCAGCTTCACGCGGAAGAAAACATTTCTGTGACCACAAAATGCAATCCTTACTCTCTCACGGCTGGGCTGCTGTTTGCTGCTGCTTGTGAGTAGGCCTGGGTGGAAGACAGGGTGCGTAGGTGCCAGGTTATGATGGTGAACTTTAAAATAGCCAACATATTCAAATGATGCTGCCTTCCTGTCATGGTCTTTGGTAACCAAAACACGTGCTTTTAAAAATAAAATTCCTATTGAAGTCTTAAGGGAGAAGATGAAAGTGTATGGCTCAGAGAGTCCCGGGGTATTTGTGAGTTGCATTTATCTGTGTTAGCACGGATAATTTAAAATTACAATTTTTTTTTGTTAATCCTCACATGAGGATATTTTCCCCATTGATTTTTAGAGAGAGTAGAAGAGGGGAGGGAAATGGGGGGAAGAGAGAGAGAGAGAGAGAGAAACACTAATGTGAGAGAGACACATCCATTGGTTGCCTTCCCCATGAGCCTCAACCAGGCCTGGGAATCAAACCTGCAACCCAGGTACGTGCCCTTGACCAGGAATCAAACCCACAATCCTGGTGCGACACTCTAACCACTGAACAACACTGGCCAGGCTAAAATGACAATTATTTAAAACCAGGGGTGGACTATCTTCTAATGACTTGTCCTTTAAGGTGACTTACTTCTGAACCCAAAATAATGCATTTTTATATCTTTAGACTTGAAATAGCCTCTCTGTGAGCATTGCAGTCTGTGGCGTCTCTCTCACAACATCATGGATTTTTCCTGCCTGAGATTCTTTAAGTGCCAAGTCCTGTTTCCTTGGCCAGGATGTTCAGTGTCGGGGGCGGGGGGAGACAGGATGGAACTGGAATGGAAAGGATGGGGACGTGGCAGAGGGATGCAGGAGCTCGGGCGGGAGTTGAGGGGTGAAGGACGGGAACACTGCAGAAGCATCGGCCTCTCCAACCCGAACACCCGCAAGCAGGACATTATGTTCCCCCTGCGCTGCTCTAAATCCGAGCGGAGACAGGCCAGCCACAGAGCTGAGGGCATTTCATTTGTCAGGTCGGTGCTGAGGTGAGAAACCGGCAAGATCAAGTTTGGCTTTGACAACACAACGAAGTAACAGGAGGGATGGGAGTCTGGTGTAACCTGAGACAGCACACGGCCTGCTTGCTTTTCTCTACCCTGGCCCACCATTACCCTCTGTCTTGGAGGCCAGCCTGTTGGTACTCCTGTACCATCCCCGAAGTCCAAGCAATATCACATGGTCCACAAACTCTCCATTGAGCAGTTTCCATCCAATCAGATCGTTGGTTCTCGTCAGTGTCCCCGTTGTTGCTAGCTCCTCCCGGGAAGATTACCAAGGCAGGGTCTGTGAAGGGGAAAAAGATTTCAGAATCTCTCGTGTGCACATGCATCCTGGGAAGACATAGTCCTTTAAAATTCTTGTAAGTCTAGCTGAGAGACAGAAGCAAAACAGGAAAATGTTCATCTCTAGGGAACCTCGCTGAAGGGTATACAGGACTTCTTTGCACTATTGTAGCAACATTTTTATAAGTCTGAAATTCTTTCAAAAATGAAAAGTTAAAATCCCAAAGCCACCAGGATTTCTCTGAGGCCTCAAATATTCTATTCTGATAACCAAGCTCAACCTGCATCTCTAGCAACCCACCTGTGTGACCAATGTCCGCCCCTCCCGCCCAGCCCTTGGCCCCTTTTCTCTTCCCAAGGCTGAGAATGGTCAAAGGACGCGCAGCCAACACCTGGTGGCACCTGTCCGGGTGAGGGCAGGCGCTTTGAATGCGCATCACAGGAGTCGGCTGCTCCCTGCGACTCTCTACCCTTCTCTGTGCAGATCAAGTCCCAGCTGGCCACACTGAAGGGGACAGGAGCAAGCCAAAAGGATGATGGGAAATTGGTCCAGTAACAGAAAGACTTGCCTTCTAAAAGACCCAGCCTCAGCGTTTGGCCGCAAGGGAGTTCCCATGAAAACCCAGCAAAATAGGAAACGAGTGGGAGAGGGAGTTTTCTATCTTCTGCCCAATTTCTTTCATCTGAAGCCTGATCTCTTTTCTCGCCACGGGCTCCTGCTGATCTAACAGGCCAGTTTTCGCTCTGGGGAAACTGCAATGACGATCACAGCCTCATTCTTGGCGGAGTGGCGAGGGACAGTCAGATCTCACCGACCAAGTTTATGGGAACCGCCAATTTTGGGGAGTCTTACCCGAACTCCCACTCTCCCACAGCAGAATTGTGATCCGTGGCTTTAGAAACATGGTGCACTGAAGGGGCCCGAGCTTTCAAATAGGCAGCCCACATCCGGGCTCAAAACTGAGCTCTCAAGAGCCTGCAAATGTGACTCATGTGCCGCCTGCCCCATTCAATGTCCCCCCGCCCCACGTCAAGAAGTCACACGGATCTGGAGCTATGCTGTCCTCCCCCTGCACCACCAAATGCAGGCAGGAGTTTCATCCTGCTATTCGCGCCTTTCAGTCCTTACAGGGGAAGGCGCTGTGTTAGACGCAGCCTGCTTCTCGCCCCTGTGCCTAAGCGGGTGCCATGCTCAGCCTGTTAAGATCGCAGGGGCCCAGGGACGGCCGCTTTGATCTGCGGATCAGGCGTGGCATCCGCAGCCGGGATACTGTCCGTCCGAGCCCGAAGGCAAAGTTATTCGAGATCACTGCACCTGGATCCCTGGCGAGAGGTGGTGGTTGGTCCGCTCTTTTAACTACATTTATTGTGTTGTAGCATTTCTGAGCGAGTGCAGGGGCAGGGAAGTAATAAGGAAGTAACTGCCAAGGGAAGGCTGGCTGCACATTGATTTGACCTTCCAGGTTGTGCTAAATGATGTAGAAAGAACTTCAACTCCAAGATCGACTGACATTTTAATAGGCACTGAAAAGCCCATCAATGGGGAGGCGGAATTCACCTACCACGGGCATTGCGCAGGGCTGGGTGGCTGCCCTTGTTAGTGCTGTGTCTATAAGTGGGGTTTTAGGCAATAATTCTTTGTTTATTGAGCACGCAGAGGACAAGTCTACTTGGCGTAGAAAACTCTGATGTCAGCAAGAAAGCTTGCTCCCAGCTTGAATGAGGTGGCAAGAGGTTAGCAGCGCAGACTCGAGCCAGGTTGCCCAGTTTTACCTCCAAAGTCTAATCCCCAGCCGTGTGACCCTGTGGAAATTATTTAATAGCTCTAGGTCTTAGCTTCCCTATCGGTAATCTGGGGATAGTAACAATGTTTACTATGTATGGTTGTGGTGAGATTTTTTTTAATCAATGTAAGTAAAGCAATAGAACAGTGTGTGGCCCATAGCAGGGGTCTATAGTTGCTGGCTCACAAGTATTATTATAAATGAAGAGACATCTTGAAGGCTATTTATTGTGATCTTGCTTCTTGATTTCTCATTGGGAAACCCTTCAAGTGGATACAGATCATCCAACTGATGCATCACCACACTCATTGCTAGTTTCTTTTGTCTTAAAAATCTAAGTCTCAGTTTCCTGAATTGAGTTAAAATCTTATATTCGAACCTAAACATGAGGATAATGATAGCTCAGTACAGTATTTACTTATGTAGTTGTTGTGGGATGGACTTTATTTTTTAATCCCAATTTATAGATGAAAAAAATTGAGACTCAGAGAGGTGAGGTGACTTTCCTATAGTCACACAGCAAGTCACACTGGAAGTACAACTGAAGTGTTCCAATTCTATAGCCTGGGATCTTAACTGCTGGGCCAGAGAGAAAGACAGGGAGAGAAGGAGGAGGAAGACAAGAAGGAGGGAGGGAGGGACAGGGAGACAGACAATAGCTAATAAGTCCAATGAATAACGGGCATGGAAATTCAATAAATATATCCTAATAATAACAAATGAGATGACATTTCATGTCTTGTCTACACAATTCCAAACAACCATTTTGACTGCTTAGAAAGAAAAAAAGACAAATTACTTTTGACTGGCTGTGCAGTCATTGTTTTAAAGTGCCAGGAGGGCCAATTCCTTTCAAAGAAGGCAAGTTCTTAAGCTCCTGCAGCCCCGGATGCCAGTGCCTGAGTCAGGCCCTTTGTTTCACAGCTGGGGAAGGGCTGGAGAAAATGCTGTGCTGTCACCCCCAGTTCATCCTCCTCATGAAAGTCCTTCTGGCAGGAAAAAGCAGATTCATCCATTGTCCACTTGGTCATTCAACACATATTTATTGTATGACAAAAAATGTCTGATTAATAAATGGATTTCCTTGACACATTGAGCTCAGTCCTGTTTGCCTCACCACACTGTATGTCTAGTTCCTTCTTAGCTTTCAAATCTCAGCTCAAATGTCACCTCTTTGGAGAAACCTTTCCTGGCCACCCTACCTAATAGCTCATACTCCTCAGCCATTCTCTGTCCCATTGACTGGTTTCCTTGATAACATGTCACGTAGAAATAATTCTATGTGTTTGCTTATCATTCACCCTCCTTCATGAAGGCAGGGGCCTTACTTGCATTGTTCACTGCGGCACCCCAACTGTATGGAACAAAACCTGGTGCACAGTGGATCGTCAGCCAATATTTGTGTAATGAAAATGAATGAGGCGACATTGATTTCTATGCCGGAAGAAGAGTCTGTGACTTTAAATGGAGATGGACTGAGAGGTAGCACGTGGGCCTGGAGCCCCTTGGTCATAGTGACATGTCCAGCAGGGGTCTGAGGAATCAGCACGTGCCCTTTCTGAATTACAAAGCATGCCAGGGACATTGGATTTCCATTAATTGGCACCAAGGAGGAGGGTTGTTATTGAACTCATCAGCCAGCTGGAAGCCTGTCTGCAAGTCAGAATGGATGTTTCATAAACCCAGTCAAGCTTGAGAAGCTGTAAGTCCCCAAGAGGGGCAGCACCCATGGGGTCATGGTGGCTTCCAGGGTCGCAGACAACCCTAAACTTTCCATCTTCAACAGATGAGGGGGCAAGGTCACGGTAGGGACAGCCAGAAGAGAAAAGACACATGAGGGTTTTGGCATAAGACACATTTAAAAATAGTTGTCATGTTGCTGTAACCCTGGTACCAGCTTATCTGAAAGTCGAGGAGCGTGAGGAAGCTGTGATTTCAGAGCTGCCCCACTGCTTCCTCGCTGTGGCCTCAGGCAGGCGATTTGGTCTCGGAGCCCCAGCTGCTTGATCTATAAATAGGGGGCGATGACACTTCACTCGTGGGTTGTTGTGAGGATCAAAGGAGGAAATGTCCATGTAAATAATAATGATAACTGGGGGTACAGAGTGTTTTCTATGTGCTGGGCACTGTGCTAGTGACTTCATGCACATTATCTCATTCGACCCCTACCCAGCACTCAGGGAAAGCACAGTTAGTACCTGAATTTTACAAGCGAGGGAACTAAAGCTTGGGGAGCTTACATGACTTGCCCTGGTGACACTGGGAAGAATTCAGTCACCTGACTCGCAGTGCTCTTGACCAGCCTCTAACTGCCCTCTACTTGGCACTTAGCACACTCTAATGAATGGCAGCTCTTGACATTCTGTCCCTGGAGTTAGCTTTTCTCTTGCTCGCCTGCTTTCAAGCCTTTGTCACACGCTTCCTCCAACAGTCACCACTTCTAGGGCCCCTTTTGTTCACGGGCACCTGGCCTACCTATCTCCCTTCCTCTTCCCAACCCCTGTGAAGTGCCGATAATTGTTTCCACTCTACAGATGAGGAAAGAAAGTCTCAGAGAGATTAATTAACTTGCTCCAAAGTCACACAGCCAATAAGTGGTGGGGCCAGGATTTGAACTCAGGGACATGTGGTTCCAGAACCCCACATAACATTTCTCCAGGCCTCCGACCATCTTTCAGAACCCCTTTTCTCCTCAATGAAGCTCTCCTGGCAACAGAAACCTCCTCGTTGCTCCCCTCTCTCACTTCTGCCCGCAGGGTGCAGCCTCACTCAATTTTTGAATTGTGCCTCCATATCCATTTATTGGTAGTAGCTACCATTCATCGGACACTTCAATGTACCCAATGTACCCTTTTTTAGGTCTGTACACGCATGATCTCCTTTAACCCTCCCGAGAACCCGAGGAGGTGGCGATTGTAATCCCCATGTTCCACACAACAGATTCAGGGAGGTATTGTAACTTTTCCAAGTTTCTTTAGTCATTTGCCAAAGGAAACATAACTAGTGACAAAGTTGGGACAAAACCCACAAATGATTTGGTTCCAAAACCCAGTCTCTTAGTTAACTATAATAATAAAAGCATAATATGCTAATTAGACTGGACAGCCAAACGACCTTCTGGACATCCTTCCAGACAAAGCTGGGGCTGCGAGGGTCGAGCCCCATGCACAAATTTTGTGCATCGGGCCTCTAGTCTGTACAGTGGGTCCTTGACTTACGAGTGTCCCGACTAACGAGTTTTTTGAGATACCAGCTGTCTCTCAGCTGATTTTTTGCATTGAGTTGATAGAGTAATTTGAGTTAACGAGCTCCTTAACGAGCTCCTTAACGAGCTCGGTCTTGGAATGAATTAAACTCGTAAGTAAGGCCCCACTGTATATATAAAAGCCTAAGCGACCGGTCGACTGGTCGACCAGTTGCTATGATGTGCACTGACCACCAGGGGGCAGATGCTCAACACAGGAGCTGCCCCCTGGTGGTCAGTGTGCTCCCATAGCAGGAGTGCCAGTCAGCTGACCCATGGGTGTCAGAGGCCGGGCTCACAGTTGTTGAGCGCAGCTGCGGCAGCACCCGCAGCAGAGCAGCAACAAGCTTACTGAGCGGTGGCGGCAGGCACAGCAGGGCTGGAATGAGTGGGAGCAGCGTGGTGCCTGCCCCAGGCTCGGGCTCCTCCCCAGCCGCCTGCCACTTCGCACACTACTACATCCCTCAGGGGATGTTGGACTGCCGGTTTTGGCCGATCCCTGCAGGCCACGCTGAGGGATCCTATGGTGCATGTGTGCTCCAGGCCTCTAGTTATATTAGAGGCCCAGTGCATGAATTTGTACATGGGTGGGATTCCTTGGCCTGGCTGGTGATTGGGGCCAATCGGGGCCATCTCACCCAGTTCTGATCAGGGCCATTGGGGCCAGCTGGCCAGGGGGAGGGGGCCACAGGAGGTTGGCCGGCTCTGGGAGTGCACTGACCACCAGGGGGCAAGTTCTACATTGAGCGTCTGTCCCCTGGTGATCAGTGTGTGTCATAGCAATCGGTCAACTGGTTGTATGGTTGCTTAGGTTTTTACTAGTATATATATATAGATTGCTTCTTCCTATCTTGTAAAGATCCAGTGGGTTGGGAATTGAGCTACCTTCTCATGGTATAGCTACCCCCCACCCCCCCCGGCCCCAATCGAATCCTTATTGACTGATGCTTTAAAATCTAGTCCACTGTTGGAGGTTTCCATGATGGAGGTCTAAGCTCTCAGATTTGCTGATATCTAAAAACAACTTGAGCTTATAAAAGAATTCCACTCCTAAATAGAATGTGCAAATGGAGTTTTTGGAACTGTGGTTCTGATATCTAAAATTAGCCTTCCCTTCCAAAAGTATGGCCCCTCTGACTGATGGCTCTGCTCCTTGTCCTGGAGGCTGCTGCCAGCGCTCTTGAGCTGTGACTGACATGTCCTGTTCATGCAGTGCAATCTCTGGCTCTCCCAGACAGCTATGGAAACTTCTCTCCCCAGGGAACTGGGAGGGGTGGTGGTGGGGGGGCAGGAGGAGGGGCAGGAATCTGGGTATAGCTCTTCGAAGTTGATATTTATTTGACTTCCTCTTTGGTCCTCCAGGCATTTTCACTGTCTCCTTACATTTTGATTCAATCTTGCTTTTGCTTAATGTGAGGGTCTCCTGAATGGAAATGGCTCTCACTATCCTCTTGATGGCCCAGGGAGCCGCCATTTTCATGGGAACAACATAAGGATGGCTCTGGTCTCCAGGACACAGACTCTACAGCAGTCAAACTCTGACATTGCAAATGGCCTTCACCAAGTCAGTGGGTTATGCTAGCACTTACGCCAACAGCATTAGCTGAAGATACACAAAATGGCCTTTGCAAATGCCTTTTGCCATTGTCCCTGGGTCTTGGCTGGCATCCTTTTAGTCCTTACCAGGCTGTCACTCCTATCCATCCAGCAGTGACCTTATTTGCATAATTAGCTTTAATCTGTGCGTATGTGCTTACCCCCAAAAGCAATTGCTTTTGAACTTTGGATAAATACCAGCATGGAACACTGGACAATGTCAGCTCTTGAGCCCTTGTTCTCACAGAGAAGATGAAAGTGGACAATGTAAGCTCTTGAGCCCTCTTGTTCCCACAGAGAAGATGAAAGTGGGGGTCATTTTGGAAATCATATTCCATTCTGCTCTGTATCATTTCCAGTGAGGACAGGCAAAACCAGAAATGAACTCATGAAGAGGGAGAGGCCTAGGGAATGCACAATGATCATTGCATTTTGATGTCAATGATCCAGAACCACATTGTAAGCCTCAGATCTTTTTCAATTTGCCCGGCTGTGTCTGGCTGCCCTTGCAGCCAGGGTAGATTTGCTCTTTGGGTTTCTCTGCATAGAACACTCTGTTACCTTCCTTCCCAGCCCTTCTTCTTGGATGACAAGACCCTTGTAGCTTTTCTGGAGGACTTGACTCTCTGAGTTAAATCTCCCACTCCATCCCCGTCTCCCTCTTCATGCCTGTGATCTCAGCATTACACGCCTGCTTGTCTATCCTCTCCCAATTCAACCTTGTTGTGTGTTTATAGTTGCCATGGAACAAGAGGCATGTGGGGAGATAACATTACAGTTGGGCATAGAGTCCTGGGTTCTAGTCCTTGAGGCCTTGGGCAGGTCACTTGAACTCTGAGCCTTAATTCTAATTCTACAATGGGATAATAGCAGAACCTCCCCTCATTGCGTTGGATAGGATTTGATGGCATAACACATGTGAAGTGCTTGGCACATAGTAGGTGCTCAGTAAGTAGTGGCAACTATTGCTGAATGAAGGGTTAGAGAAACGTTTTTGTTTTTTTTTAAGTCTCCCTTCCATCTCAAACTACTCTGTGACTTTATGCAAGGCCTTGGAACATTCTGAGTCTCAGTTTTTTGATCTATAGTCTGAGGACAGAAAGATTTTCCCTGCATCCTTCACAAGGCTCCTAGGAGGATTTGTCAGTAGCATCAGCAGTGACAGCAGCAAGATCTGTTCTAGTTTCAGATTCTGAGGAGCAGCTCTGGTTTCTGCAGTCGGCTCCCCAGAGGTGCCAGGCAAGGCCCTAAGGAAAGCTGCCTGGAGAGGCCTGTACTCAAGCCATTTGGGCACAGCTCCAACCCACACCTTCTCTATTCGGAGCAGCAAGATCTCCCAAAACAGCTGTGCTTGGGCGAATTCTGGTACAAATCCCTCTACACTAGAACTTCTCAAAAGCAGACATGCCTGTGGATCAAAATCTCAACTCCCAGCAATGAATCAAAGGCTCAGACGCCCAGTGATGGAAGCCAGATGGGCGTCAGGACACTCAGGTGGGGCATATAAGGCCTCAGATTGCAATATTTGCTTTGATTAGTGTTGACTGAGCTGCACTGAGGATCCCATATGGTACACATGTGGGAAATTTACAAGAGAATGATAGGCATGGAATTTAGGACAGTGGCTGGGAGCAAAGTGGGGAGGAGGGGAGGAAAGGATGAGGGGTACAGCAGGCTTCAACGGTTATATTCATTTAAAAAGGGAGACGAGCAGAAAGGGATCCCCAAGTCCAGAAAAAAGTAATGAGAATCCCTTTCTTTGAGGGCCATGTGTATTTTACCTATCCTGTTAATCACTGTATCCCCCTGTCTCGCACAGAGCCTGGTCCAGCGTGGGTGATGGATACCGGCTGTGGAATGAACGGATGGATGATGCCTGGGTGAATTTGTAATACTCCTTCATGCCCCCCACCCCCATCACCTTGATCCCACCTCTGCTACATTCTATTTGTCAACATGTAGGCCAGGAGGCAGAAGGGCTTCCTGGGACATTTTGTTTCTGTTCTGGTCTAGGACACAACACGATGACCTGGCAAACAGATGGCTTGATCATTTAACATTGTTCTATTTCAAGCAAAACGTCCTGGCGAGATGGATGCTCAGTGACTCCAACCTGCTACAAGGCTCTTTGGAATGAACTCCTCTGGTTTGGTCCTGCCTGCCAAACACGTTCCCCAAGTCCTGCCTTTCCTGGTCCCCCCGAGAGGCTGCTGCAAGTACAAACACTCCCTCCTCTTAGCTAAAGGAGAACTGGGGTCTTTACTCTCAAGGCGTAAACGGGAGGAGCATCAGTGGCAGTAGCTGCTGGCCTGAGAGGGCCCAGCTTGCTAAGCACTTGCTCCCACCTGGAGAGCCTTGTGGGGCTTTGCCACCCTGCCTGCCACAGCTGCTCTCTTCCTGGGAAGGGGGGCCGGAGGCTGTGGGGCTGGCCTGTGTGGACAGAGGCGGGTGAGGTGATGAAGATGGATGCCTGCTCATTGAACTGAAACAAATGACTCCTATGCCCGCCAAACGGATGCCAGAGGAGCTGGGAAACTAAGGACTTTGCTTATGCCTGTGAAAGTACCCGCTGAGAATCGGAGACTGGCGAGCAGGGGGCCTGTGGGTGACTGTCAAGGGCTGGACGGTGGCAGGGGTGGGGATGGGGAAGAGTGCTGGGCTCCACAGCCGCTTCTCAGCCTCTGAGCGGCTCTCTGGGCCCTTAGTCTTTACAAGATACTTAACCCGTGTGGATAGGCACTAGCCAATCAGAAGGAAGGAGGGTTTCATTGCCTAGGTTTCAGCTGGCCTTAATCCCTTGGCTGCTGGAAGGTAGAGTGATGGGGAGGACTTGGAGGAGGGCCGAGGCTGCAGGAGTGGGCGAGGCCTTGGGGAGCTCAGATCAGCCACGGTTTACCCATCAGTACAGGCCCCTTTCAATGTGAACAGATGGTGTGGCCGCACTCCTGCCGAATGTCAGCTCTGCTGGAAAACACAGAAAGCGGGTTCGGTTCTCACTCTCTACGTGCATGAGCATCACTGGGGAGCCTGCTGACAACACGGATGCCCGGTTCCCACCTCGAAACGACAGGCGCACGCTCTAGGGCCCACGTGCGGCCCAAGACGCTCCCTCCCAAGGCCACGTGCCCAGGACCAGCGGATCTCTTACGATCCAGCTCTGACTGTCAGGGGTTGCGAGGACTCTGAGAGGTGAAGCCCGGCACACGGTGTCTAGGGGAACGTGCCCAGGTCACGTGACCACGCCCATTTGTGCAGGTCACGTGACCACGGCAGCCAGGCGCGCCCATTTAGCTGAAGCAGCCTTGGGCCTGGCCCAGCCCCTGGGATTGCTGTCGCTCAGGAGGGCGGCCCGGTGTGAACCCGAATTTTCAGGAGACGTTGGAAGTCAGTGAGCCACGTCTTGTGTCACAGGTAGGGCATTGCTCTTCTGGCCCCAGAAGCCCTGTCTGAGGCCGGTGGCGGGCAGAGGGGTGTGGCTGGTCCCACCAGAGGAGGGAGGAGACCAGCCCTAAGTGAGGGTCTGGATGCCCCTTAAGGAGTCCGTGTCCTCAAGTACGGACCTCAGAGCCTGCCCTCAGCAGCTTGCCTAGCACAGAGCTGCCAGGTCCGGTCACAGGCCGAGGGGGCGCCCTTGCCAGGGACTTAGAGGGTAGCCGGGGGGACAGAGCTGTCACGGGAGGAAATGTTTGGCTCAGACGCGAGGTGCTGGGGTCCTGCCCAGGATCCCCGGGATGTTCCACAGAGGGGTGGGTTCTCTAGGTATAAGAGAACGTGCCTGCATCGCTCCATTTAAACTCAATTGCCAGATGCTTCCTCCCCTGCCTGGGACAGCCTTCCTCCCACCCCTTTCTCTGTCTGACTCCTACTTGTCCTCCAAGACTCAGTTTAGATTGTGCTATAACCTCCATGCCTAGGCCACGCTGGTCTCTTCTAACACCACAGCCCTGGGCGCGCCCTTATTTCAGACTTTCTCCCCTGAAATTTCAATGGCTTGCTGCCTTAAAAACATGCACGTCTAACACTTGTTAGGTGTTTGCTCTGTGCCAGCACGGCTTAAGTCACTTTCTAGTATCATCTCCGTTAATCCTCAACAGCCCAATGAAGTTGCGTGGCTATCCTCTCTATGTAAGAAAGCAAGGCCCAGAGAGGTTGAGTGACTTGCCCAGCATCACACGGCCAGGAAGTGGTAAATGCGGACTTGCACCCAGTCTGTGTGCAACACCTGCAACCACAGCACCCTGCCGCCTCCTGCAGGCTGAAGCCAGCATCCTGGGTTCATGCAGCATCGTCCCAAGTGGGATGTGAAGGGAGGTAGCTTGAACTTGGGGGTGTGGGCAGCTATCGGTCTCGCTCTGCCGCTGCCTGTGGGTCCAGCCTCAGGGCCCTCAGCTCTATAGTGGGGACAGTGATACCTGCCTCATAAGGTTGTTGGAAATCACTGCGGTGCCTGGCACATAGGCAATGTCTGAAACGTGTTGATGGGATTAATGATTGGAGGCGCCAGTGAGTTAAACCTTTACTGGGAAATAACACCCTCCTGCCCCTTTCAAATCCCCATTAGACTGCACCCAGATGGGATTTGGTTTGATGCTGGACCTGGGCGAAGAGGGTGGGTGGAGTGGGGATGGCCAGCCTTTGGAGTTGTTTACAGTTCTCAGAGAGGTCACCCTATAGAGAGAGTGGACAATGGGCGGAATATTGTTTCATTTGGAAAGCATGAATTGCATCTCTATCACATCCAAAACAACCTGCTTGGCCCCAACGGTTAAAAATGATCTGGATCCATTGCTACTGAGTTGGCTGGTCATGTCCTATACCTGCCATTCTGGGTGTAGACTAGATTGCTAAACTTTCAGCGTGTTTTTTTTTTGATAAAGATGAGGTGTAGGAACTCATATCATCCCCTGTCTCCCTGTCCTTCTGTCTTTCTCCCATTGCCTCATGTGGGTCATTCAGTGAGGCATGGAATTGGGATGCTGATTCTGTGGGGTAGACATGGGTCTGACCCAGGTCTGACCTCTGTGCATGGTTCCTTGATAGGATGATGGTTTTGTTTTTGTCTTATTAAGATCTGGAAAAGTGGCGGATGATTCACTTTGTCAAGTGTGTGGGTGGGTATGTAAAGTATGTGTTTTTATACCAGGACCTTGAAGAACTGGGAATTCTTCAAGAAGGGGAATGTTGTAAGCAGACCTGCCTTTTTTTAAGGGCACCCAGCATTAGCAGCAAATGGCATTTGTGCATTAAAGTGCCCGCATTGCTGGGCATGCAGTGAATGGCAAATCCCAGCAGTGAATTTCATGAGAATGGATGGGGTCTGACAGCTCTGCCTTAGCTCTCAGGGACGCCCTCCTTCGTGTACAAGGTTGCCTGGGAGTCCCGCTCACTTCAGTCCCTTCCTAGTGGGGTCACCTAGTTGTGCAGATTCATCCTCCTTCCCCCACCTGTCAGGAATGTCAAGGCCAATTTCTCCTCTTTGAAATTCTTTCCTGATGCTTTCCCCCAATCCTCTCTTTCTCTTTTTCATCACCTCCCTGCTGTCTCTCTCTCCAGGATTTTCCTCCCCTCCTTCTTCTCCTCCTTTTCCTCTCCAAAATCCTTTGTCTAGTTCAGGGGTGGGGGGACCTTTTTTTCTGCCAAGGGACATTTGGATATTTATAACATCATCTGAGGGCCATACAAAATTGTTAACTTAAAAATTAGCCTGCTGTATTTGGTCAAACATTTAATTAACTCACCCCAAATGCCTTGGCAGAGCCAGACCAAATGATTTCGTGGGCCTTATATGGCCTGTAGGCTGGACGTTCCCCACCCCTGGTCTAGTCCCCTTGACAGTGGCTTTCCTCTAAGAAGTGCCCCCACACGAGCCTTGGGCTGGCATCTTCCCACGAACACGGATGCCTTATCCTTCAACCGGTGAAACAGCTCATCTTCCCCGAAGGAGAAGGAATTAGAGAAACTAACGAACGATGCAATACAAACAGAATATCTACCAAAACCCAAACCTCTCCGCCTACAAGTTATTTGAAGCTCACTGTGCTTTCCTGGGGAGGTCAGCCTCCAGCTAGGTGGCTGGTCCATGGCACCACACCCACAGCTGCCTGCTCCCCGCTCCTCTCGCGAGTAAGACTCAACGTGGGAAAGGATTGAACAACTTGCAGCAGGATAAGCATTTGATAGGTAGTCAGCTTTCCCTCTGACCTTCTCATTGGGAGCAAGGCCTTTGGTATCTATCTCACACCCTCCCCAGAAATTCTCCCCCTGCCCCAGGATTGGGACTCTGTGGCGGGAAAAGATATAGCAGCTCCTAGTGGACTCAGAAGATGGCAGAAGCTTGTGGTGAACAGGGTGGCGGGGTCAAAAAGCAATGCCAGCACTCCCACCACTGCGCACCCCAGGGTGAAGCCCCTTTCGGGACACCACACTGATTCTACGCAGAACACAGGGCAAGAGCACACACACTCCCGGCTGGGGACGGGGCGGGCGGGATGGTCTCCCACTCTTTGGTCCGAGCAGTGGGCCTTGCTGTGTAGGGTCATGATTTTGGAAGGCTCCATCTCCCCTCCCGCCCAGGACAGGAGTCCCTGCCCCCACCTCTCCTTTCCCAGAGATAACATGGGCAGAACAAGGACCCAGGCTCGAGCACCCATAGAATGGCAGGACACCCTCAGTGGAGGCAGACTGTATTTAAATGCAATTCACCTCTTCGGGATCTAGGAAAAGCCACCCGTAGATTCATTTGCTGGGAAACGTGGTCTGTGTGGAGGAGGCGGAGGACACTGGGGCCACGGTCTTGCTGAAAGCTGACTTCCTCCGGGGGTCTGTCTGCTGTCCGGAATGGCAGCCGCTGCGGTGGGCGAATAGGATGGTCATCTCCGGGCCCAAGGGGGTGGCTTCAGGCTGGGACCCCTTAGGGTTGGCGGGATGTTCAGGCTTCCCGGAGGTGCTGTGTTTGGTGGGAGGAGGGCTGTAATTCTGAAATCTCACGGTCTTGACTTGCTGTGAGAGAAAGAAGAACACAGGGACCCAGGTGAGGGGGGAGGCATCCCTGGGACCTGCTTCATGCTGTTTCTCCGCTCTGGCCCCGCCTCAAGGCCTCATGTACATGTTCATTCAGGAACTGCATGCATCTACCATGCATCATGCACTCTGAGGAGCTGCGAACCCAAGAGTGAACACAGTTGTCCTAGACAAAAAGACAATTGTAACCACAAGTGTCAGGATGGGGGACGTATAGATGCTCAGTGCATCGCTTTTCGGCCTTTTGGCTAAGATCAAGTGTAGATGCTCAGTGCAGAAGAGTATGAAACTAAAGCTGGAGGGCGGGTATGCAGGGAAGGCTTTCTAGAGGCCAAGCTAGTTCCGTTGAGAACTGAAGATCCATTAGGAATTCTCTAGAAGAAATCTGGTAGGCCTGCCTGGGAAAGGGCCTGAGGCCAGAGGGTCTGGTCTATTCTGGAAAGTCTCAGTTCACCTTCCCTCTCCTCTGTCCGCCCGCCCTGGAGGCCTAACTCAAGGTGCCCCCTTCCTGAGGCCCCCCTGCTGATGCCATCCGGAGAGCCCCACAGGCTGAGAGGTCCTCAGAGAGGTTTGCAAACTGGACACCTGCGGGCTGAATTTAGCCTGCAGCATGTTTGCGAGCTGTAGGAAGTTGGGAGATGGCACATTGAAATCAGTCGTTTGTATGTCTCTTTAAAAATCAGAGATCCGGCACACTGGGCCTACGCCCCATTTTGGCAACAACTGACGAGCAGTCTCTCTCCATAGGGAGGTATGTCCCCTGTTTGCACAGGCATCACCTCTCCCTCCTTCCACCTCTCCTGGCTGTTACCCACCTGCCTGGTGCCCACACATATCGGCTTTGGTCGGTCCCCCTCGCGGGGCTTAGTAAAGTGCTCTGTGTACTGCTTAGGAATGATTTCTTTTTTCCAGGGAATTCGATCCTAGTGTCCCCCACTGAGAATTCAGGTTTCTTAACACTAGACACTAGACCTTGACCATGTCTAGCAGAGGCCTGGGCACTTACTGGACACTTGCAGTTTGAAGGCTGTATCTAACAGCTTGGGGGCACGGGCAGCTGGGGCCTGGAAGGTTTTGACTTACTTGACAACTAGAATTCAGGAAAAAATAACACCCCACCTCCTGACATTTCCATCAGTCAGCACTGACTTTTTCCAAATGCCTTTCCCTATAAGCTTAGCGTCAGGAGCGTAAGTTTTTGTATTAGATCTGGATTCCCCTCCAGACACTTGTGCGTCCGCCGTGTGCCTTTGGGTAATGTGCTCTAACTCCTTAAGCCTCCACGTCCTCATTTTAAAATGAGGACGACAATGATAATACTACTACTTCAGAGGGTTGTTGTCAGGATGAAATGAGAGAACACGTGAAGCAATTAGCACAGTGCCTGCCAGGTCATTAGCTGTCAGTAGTGTGTGACGAAGAGAAGGGGACCGCACCGCCTTTCCAGGTCAGGGGGAATGGGCGGTGGCGGTGAGGCTATGATGGTCAAGAAACTAAAAGATAATAAGCATTGCCCAACTTCCTAATGTCACCTCCTCCATCCTCCATCCCTCCTGCTTCAAGGATGTTAACAAGATCTCTTATGTCTTCTAGTGGGAAAAGCCCTGAAGTAGAAATGAACATATTTGATCTCTGCCACAGTTGTCATAATTCAGTGTGACCTTCTTCTATTCCAGTGATGGCGAACCTATGACACGTGTGTCAGAGGTGACACGTGAACTCATTTTTTTTGGTTGATTTTCCTTTGTTAAATGGCATTTAAATATATAAAATAAATATCAAAAATATAAGTCTTTGTTTTACTATGGTTGCAAAGATAAAAAAATTTCTCTATGTGACACGGCACCAGAGTTAAGTTAGGGTTTTTCAAAATGCTGACACGCCGAGCTCAAAAAGTTCGCCATCACTGTTCTATACCATGAACAATTATGTATCAAGCCCTCTGTAAGCGCTGTATACATCTTTATTCACTTAATCTCCACCCCAGTCCTATGAGGCTGTTACTAGTATTCTTACCGCCACCATTCTACAGATTAGAAAAAAAAAGAAGTCTCAGAAAGGGGAAGTGTTTTGGCCAAAGTCACCAGCTAGCAAGCAGCAGAGCTGGAGTTCAAATCCAGATTTCTCTGATGCCAAAGCCATGTTTTTTCCCAAGCCACCTTGTGCCTTGAAAGAAGTGTTTGAAATATTCAGAGAGGACGTGAGGATGCAGGGGGCGTTGCATGTAGAGGCCCTTCAGGGGCAGTAATTTTGATTTCTTGTCCACTAAGACTAAAATCTCAGGAGCTGGGACACTGAGCCATGCTAGGGGTCCGAAGAGTCATGGCCCCAAGGTCAGCTCACGCCTACCTTTTCGCTGCTGTTTCTGGAGTTTTCTGGCTTCACCAGGATGGATGGCGGGGCAGATGCGGGCGGTTTGAGTGGAGGCTCACTCTTGATGGGGATTTCCTTGCCTTCCATGATGATGGAGCTGGCGGTTGAGTGGATCCTGGACTCACTGCCTCTGCTGATGCACGTGAGGGCAGGCTCCCCCGTGGGAGCCGGCTTGGGTCCCATCTCCGCCACCACCATCAAGGGTGAGGAGGGGACCGCCGGTGGCTGGTGGAACTGGAACTGCTGAGGCCGGACGACCATGGTGGGGCTGCGTCTGAGAGAGCCCACCACAAGGGTGGGGATCCCTGACGGGATGGGTCTCTGCAGGGATCCATCTGGGGAGTCACTCTGGGTGTGCACTGTGTCCTGATATCCCAGAATAGTTAAGTGCTTTCTCAATCTGACCGCACGCACACTCTCTCAGGGTCTTTCAAAGGTGACTTTATTCTTTTTTTAGTGCTGCTTGCTGATGCTGGCAGCCAATAAGTGGCTAGCTGAATGTTGGGGGAGGGTGTTAGAAGGTATGTTACTCTCTCTCTCTCTCTTTCTCTCTCTCTCTCTCTCTCTCTCTCTCTCACACACACACACACACACACTCCTACTCTCTCCCTCCAGACCTTTAAGATGGAAAGTGAAGAAGATCGACCTAGAGACAGCTTCACAGTGAGAAGCAAACAGAGGCGTGCAGACCAAAGAGGAAACAAAAGCCAGAGAATGAGAGAAAGAGAGAAACTGAGAAACACAAGAGTCAACTGAGAGGGAGGGAGAAGGGAAGGAGAGGCGGGGAGGGGTCTCTGGCCAGTGACTTGAAGACCATGCTAACAAAAGCTTTAGCTAGATGGTGGTGGGATCGCTTTTAGCTGGGCTTCAGAGAGGGTGGGTGGGATTCTGAGAGAGAGAGAGGGTGTGCAGGTGGATGTGGCACCAGAGGGAAGCGAATCTGGAAGGGTGACTCCAGAGGGAGGTGTGTGCGGATGAGCCTCACAGAGCCCCTGACGCCAATCAGATCTACTCCCAGGGAGCCTGGGATAGGTCAATCCCCTCAGCCCCCTCATTTGTAAGCCGGAGCTAATAGCAGCGCCCTGGAGGGCTGGCGGGAGGATTACATTTTAGGATGTATGCAAAGTGTTAGGACCGCGCCTGGGGCCTAATGGCCCATGTTTGTTAGACATCATTTGTGGGTAAAGGATAGCAAACCCTAAAAATGCGAGGTCTGCCCAGCTGGTGTGACTTAGTGTTTGAGTGTTGACCTATGAAGCATGAGGTTGTGGTTCAATGCCCGGTCAGGGCACATGCCCGGGTTGCTGGCTGATCCCCAGTGTGGGATGTGCAGGAGGCCGCTGATCAATAATTCTCTCTCATCGTCGATAGTTCTGTCTCTCTCTCTTCCTCTCAGAAGCGAATAAAAATAAAAATAAAATGCAAGGTCCAGGAGTTTGGTTTTGCCCCTTCCCTAAGCTCTTGTTCTTTTTGTTAACAGTGATGATCCCCTCTCACTGAAAAGCCGTTCCGCTCACATCCCCTGGAGACAGGAGATCCTCACCCCTTGGGAATATGTCCTGCAGGTATTTGGGGAATAGTCAGGAGCTCACGGCACTCGGGGGGCAGGGGGGAGAGACACCCCTGAGAAGCACTGTGGCCATCTCTCCCTAAGGGTCCCCAGCACTGAGAGGCACAGGTGGCGTGGCTCAGCCATTTGTGTCCCGCACAGGGGCCCGCGCCAAGGCCTTGTTCTGCACTGTGACTTTTCATCAAGCCAGACGTGAACGTGAAAAGCAGAATGCTCGCCACTCACATTCGACCTTCTCAGCCGCTGCGAGCAAGCCAGTCACCATTTACAAGTCTGACCTTTCCACGTGGATATTTATTTTGCCACGGTCAGCCCTGTGAGGTCATTTCTGCTGCCATTTCTCTTCGCTTCGGGGAGACTGAGAGCTTGACCAGCCTCACCTCGGGAAGGGGAGAGAGAGAAAGCCTCCCGGATCTGGAAAAGTCAGAGGGGCACTGGGCAGACGTGGCCTCGGGCTCCCGGAAACGTGTGAAAAATTGATTTTATGCCTTACCTATTTATTTTGTTGGTTCCTAACTTCCAAGAGAGCGAATGCTTTCACATTGCACGCACGTGCAATGCAAACAGTCAAAGCTCCGGGTTAATCAATATGTGCGCAAAGGCAGGGAGCGAGCCCATGAGAGGAAAGTGAGTAGTTGCTGGTGGGACGCACGGCCTGGCTTCTGTTATGGTCCAGGCTGAGTCTCCGTGAGCACAGGCTCTGATGGAGCAGAGATGATCTGCTTAGTGGCAGTAGCAGTGATGAGACGGATAAAATAATAATACTATAAAATAGTTACTTCTCAAGAGCTTATTACGGGCCAGGCGTTATGCCATCCGTCTTATGTGGATTATTTTATTAAATCCATACAATAACCCTGATGAGGTTGGTACTGTTTTTATTTCCATTTCCCCCCGTTTATTTCCATTTTACGAACGAGAGAACTGAAGACTGAAGAGGTCCGTAACTAGCCCAAGGCTGTTATGGTGGGGTCAATTACTGTGTGTGTGTGTGTGTGTGTGTGGCGGGGGTTGGGGTACTGTCATGTCGGGTGGGTATAAGGTGGAGGTACTGGAGGGAGAAGCAGGGAGGACAGTCGGTGGAACTGAGGGGCAGGCGTGGTGGCACTGAGGTCAGCAGGTGACCAGATGAAAGCACTGGGAGTGGGTGGAACTAAGATATGAATTTTCCTGGGACACATTCCTGTGTGGCATATTGTCTCACTGTTTTGCTCTGACTAGTCAGTCTTATTGCATCTTCACATTGAATCATTTTTTTTAAAGATAGCAGAGTCCAGCTCAAATCAGAGCACGCAAAATGAATCAAGTTTACTTTGGTTGGCTCATTGCCTCCTTCTAGAAAGGTGTATAAATAAATAACAGAATCTTGCTGTTTTGTAGGACAATGGGTTTCAAACACTTTATAAAATCCTTGAAAATTAGGCCTTATGTAGAAGCTCAGTGTTTTAGGAGATAAAAACATGGCTTTTAAGAGGCAAGCTCTATATTACTGCTACATATGCAGGGGGCTGTTATATGGGTAAAAATAAAAGCAAGGTGCAGGACAGTGCAGTGAGTATGATGACAAAGTATAGAAGTGCATGGAAGAGAACTTGAGACTGGAAGTGAAGGATATGAAGGAGACTTACTTTTGTACAATATACTTATTTTTTTCTTTAACCTCGTGCATATATTAATTAAATAACAAAATGGGATTCAGAGGCTCTTCGCGTTGACTTCTTAACTTTCTTTTCCTCTCTCCCCCCTTCCTTTCCCTTGCTTTCCTTCTGACACCCCTGAGGGGTTCCTTGGAACATAATTTGAGAAGCACTGCTCCAGCAAGTGCTTTGGTTGTTCCTTCTTTTTTTTTTTTTTAAATATATTTCTTTATTGATTTCAGAGAGGAAGGGAGAAAGAAAGAGAGATAGAAACATCAATGATGAGAGAGAATCATTGATTGGCTGCCTCCTGCCCACCCCCTACTGGGGATCGAGCCCGCAACCCAGGCATGTGCCCTTTGCCGGAATCGAACCTGGGACCCTTCAGTCCGCAGGCTGATGCTCCATCCACTGAGCTAAGCCGGCTAGGGCTGTGGTTCCCACTTAATGAGAGCCAGCATCCACCTTGGCTGTGTTTTAATTACAGGTTGGCACTCAGGGCTGCCGTCCTCCCAGTCAGTCAACGTGCATGTATGACGTGACTGGAGGCCAGTGACCTTGAGTGGGTCAGTCTGCATCCAGTAGAACAGCTCAGTATTTGGGAATCATAAAAAAACCTTCCACTGAGGCTTGTTTTAAAGCCAAGATCCTTGTTTTTGCAGGAAGCACTCTGTCCCCACCCCCCGCCCCCCCACCAGTCACTTAGCTCTAGGCACCTACCTCTCTGCCACTACTTACTCTTTCTCATGCTGCCCCGCCCTTTCCGGAGAGTGCTCTGTCCTGGAGCGCCCAGGCTGGCTGTGCTCCGCACGGGGTTGACTATGGCCGTGGGCACAAAGACGGACTTGAAGGGGCGGCTTTGTCGGGGATCACCTTCTGAAATGCTGCCTTGGGAGGACACAGAGGAGGTCGACAATGTCCATGTGGCGAAGAGACCAGGGCTCCGGGCGTCTGGAAAACTAGATGTCTTTCTGGGTGTGGACATTGTTTTTTAAAAGAAACAGAGAAAGCAAATGGTCAGTCAAGAGTGCTGTTTTAAACACCTACCAGCTCCCAGCCGTAGACCAGATGTGGCTCTTCCTCGCCCTCTTTCTACCCATAAATATGCTTTTTGTCAACGACGTGGGCTTAAGTACGTAGTCTCATCCTACACTTGCTGACTGTGGGTGTGTTGAGGGTCTCATAAGGGTCCTTTCCATGTTCACCTGGCTTTGCCATGGTGATTCCTTGTCCATTCAGGGACTCTCTTCTGAAGGCAGAGATTTTACATGACCTACATGTCCTACAGACCTTAATTATGAATAAATGTTTGCTGAGTGGCTGCCATGATGCTTTCAGCCCTGATGCCAGTCATTCTGGCTAACATATATTGAGCACTTACTGTATGCCAGGCAACAGCCAAGTGCTTTGCCCACATGATCTCATGGATTCTTCACAACAGCCCTTTGAGGCAGGTTATGAGTGCTGCTATGTTATAGAAGAAAATAAAAGGAGATTTAGAGGTACTTGCCCAAGCAACTCCTACTCTACCACTGAACGACATCACCTGAGCTCTCACCACTGCGTACACAACCTTGGGGCTAGTTAGAGCATTCATCATTTGGTAGCAAGGAAACCCTGCATCCTGCTTGAAAGAAACTGAGTAAAGCAGTGGGTAGGCCCTAAACATGCCACCGTAAGACATCAATTCTTCAGCCTTAGGGTCTGATTTTTAATGCTAGTATTCAAATTTTGTAAAACTGCAAGCAACCCCTCCTCCATTGTTCCCAGCCTGCAAGTCCCTGAACCCCGTGGGGAATGGCTGTCAGTCTACACGCCCTTCTTGCCCTTGTACCAACAAGTCCTCCCCCAACATCACAGCCTCTCCTAAGCAGCCCATCCGTCACCTTGTCATTCTGTTGATGAAATAACCTCAGCTAATTACCTGGGAATAACCAGCTTGACCATGGCCCCGGCACAGAGATACCCTCCTAGTTTCCTGCCTGTCAATGCCTCCAGGTTTCTCTTTGGGTAATTTCCTCTTATTTTCCTCCTTTTCTCTCCTTTTGCTTAAAAGTGATATGTGGTTTAATGATGAGCTGGCCAGGGTTGGACAAAGATGAGTCAGGCATCCTTTAATGTAGCCAATCCTGCCCAAGACAGATATGCAGCCCGATACGCCAGGAGCTGATGGTGCAGGGGAGTGGGCTGCCCACCATGAAGAGCCCACACTACATTGGAGGTGATGGCCGCTGGAGGAGAGAGACCCCCAGCACGAGCTTCCATGACATGGTCTACATCTGCCTGTCTTATTTTTTTTAATAGTCAACAGGCTATTTTTAGAGAGAGAGAGGAAGGGAGAAGAAACATCATGTGAGAGTGCAACATCGATCAGCTGCCTCCTGCACACTCCCTCATAGAGATCGAGCCCACAACCTGGGCATGTGCCCTGACTGGGAATCAAATCAGCAACCCCTTGGTGCATGGGACAACACCCAACCAGCTGAGCCACACTGGCCAGGGCATGGATCAGCCTGTCTTTTGAATCAAAGCTTTAAGGTGCTAGATGCTGCAAGATGGATTGAAAACAGGAGAGAATGCTTCCAGAACTGTTTCCAGCAGCAGCAGCATCAGCATCAGCAGCAGCAGCAGCAGCAACAGCAGCAGCAAGGAATTAGGCCCACGCCAGCTTTCTTCACCAGTCCTGTCTTTAAACAGACTGACATTCGACCGCCGTTTTCTAGTCCAGCACTAGACTGAGTCTAGAAACTCTGAAATCCCAAGTCCTTCATTTAACAAGGACTTAGCTCAGCCCTTCTCTAGCACTTTCTTCTGACATCAGAGCACTTTGCACACATATATTAATCAATCCCCACGATACCCCCAGGCCTGCAGACATCACAATGCTTGTTTTCTAGCTGGAGAGACTGAGGGACATTCGGGCTTGAGTGCAAGGAGCATGTGTTGCCTCTGAGTCGCTCCACGGTGCTGCTTTGAATGTGCAGGTCCCTGTATCCTCTCTTCTATCTGTGACATGAGCCCTTAAGAACTTGCCGAATATTTGAAAGGGGCATGGACCTTGGCAATTTTTATGTAGTTCTGTGTAGAAAGTTAAAGGAAAATGAGTGCTGGCCCATGAGTCACTGGGAGGGCACATGTACCAGGTATTGGGTGAAGTTTGCAAGAAAAATAAATACCCTGGCTAACTGGACAGAAGGGAATTTATGGGGAGGACGGGAGGGTGTGGGAAAGGCCTGGAAACAGGTCTAAGGGAGGTTGCTGAGGAATCTGAGGTGGGAGGGGTCTGACGCTACTGTTGGTGTTTTCGCCATGAGTGGTCTTCAGCTTTGCCCACATTCTTTCCTCCCTTGTCCAGGTTTCCAAGTCCCAAGAGAAAGTGTCAGGTTGGCTGAGCTTGTCCCTTCGCTGTGGTGATGGGTTGAGGAAGAGGAGGAGGAAGGGGAGTTGTTAATTTCTGGGGAGTTGAAAAGGGAGGAAACTTCTGCCTCCCATCAAGACTGTGCGTGGAAGAGGAAACTCGAAGGGATGTTGGTGCTGTTGAGAAGGGGTTTGTGTGAAAATGAGACAAATGCTCTCAACCACCTGAGCCAATGATGCCTCCAGGAGCTAGGGAAACACCTCACGGGGGCAGAGATTTAGTTGTTGCTCAACACAGGACAGGCTGGACAGCATCTCGCACAGAGGGCTGGAGCTCTGCGTGGCACAGCAGCCTTTCCCTCTCTTGGTAATGAAGGCTCACTTGGTGAATCTTCAGCCAAAAACCTGGCATTTTGGTCAACTGTGGTCAATGCGTAGTTAGTCCCGAAACTGGCTGGCTGTGGAAAGGGTGGTTAAGAATGAGGGCGAGCTGCCCCCAGATAGACAAATTGGACAAATGTCATCCATGTCTAAGATGAGTGGGGAACTTTCTCTGTGTCAGGGGGTGGGGGGCCATAGGAAAACGTGTCCACACAGAGAGCATCAACCCTCTGTCACCTCAGGAGGATGTACTGTGGCAGGGACTTGCTCATCTCAGAAATGCCGGTTCTCTAGAAGCAAAACCACCCCTTAGCATAAGCAGCACCTCAGTATATGATCCCCTACCACAGAGAGCATCGACCCTCTGTCACCTCAGGAGGATGTACTGTGGCAGGGACTTGCTCATCTCAGAAATGCTGGATCTCTAGAAGCAAAACCACCCCTTAGCATAAGTAGCACCTCAGTATATGATCCCCTATAGGGGATCGAGTCTGAAACCCAGGCATGTGCTCTGACGGGGCATCAAACGAGGACCTCCTGATTCATGGGTTGAAGCTCAACCACTGAGCCACACTGACTGGGCAAGGTTACTCTTATTCTATCTGTTCTTCCACGGCATAACCAAGACTTTGGGCTAAGGCCTGATGCATAAGCAAACGCCGTAGGAGTACACACATGGCCCTAGAGAATTATGTTAGAGC
>NW_006300372.1:3926954-3933989 GCF_000327345.1 Myotis davidii | reverse complement strand
ACTGACCTGCCCCTCACTGGCTCTAATCCAGGCACAGTCCTATCCCGTCCTTCACGTCAGGCACAGTCCTATCCCAGGGCCTTTGTTCAGGAATTTACTGACCTGCCCCTCACTGGCTCTAATCCAGGCCTGTAGGCCCTCACGTCAGGCACAGTCCTATCCCAGGGCCTTTGTTCAGGAATTTGCTGCTCCGTTGGCCTGGAATACACTTCCTTTTGGCGACCCACATGGCTCCCCTCCTCATTTCCTCATTCCTCCTCCTCCTCAGTAAGGCCATCCCTGACCAACCTGTTAGAACCTTAATCGCCCCCACACGAATTCTATTCCCCTTTCCTGATTTATTTTTCTTCTTAGGCCTCAGCATTAACATAGCATACATATTACTTATACAGCTTGTTTTGTGTCTGTCTGTTCCTCTAGTATGTAATCTGTAGGCAGGGATTTGGTGTATTTTGTTCACTGGTGTTTCTCCAGTGTCTAGAAAGGTGACCAACACATGTCATTGGTCAGCGCTCAATAAATGTTTGTTGAATAAATGAATTAAAGCATCAGTTATAGACACCCTTAATTTGCTTTTGGAGATTTTGCCACTTTCTAACAAATTCCAAGAACCTTCCTTTGAAGGATAACTAGGATCTTCTGCCCCAACTTTCCGCCAGTCTTTTTACACAAACCTGGACCTATGGGAACCCAGACTTCACCTGCACTCTTCCTAGAAAGGGGGTCCACCACCTCACCTGCTAGCCTGATAGGCAGCCTTTCATTGAACCCACAACCTCCCACTGGTTCACTGCCCCCTCGTGGAATAAGTCTGTTTCTTGGTTGACACAGTCTATGATGGTCCCTCTGACCCTTCTTTGTACATCTTACACAATAGCCCTTGCTTATCGGTTTCTTCTCTGACGTAGTTTTGTCTGCTTACCATCCTTGCTGCCCTCCTCCAGGCTCAGTGCCTCGCCTACATGAAGATCCCCCCTGAACTGAACATATGACTCCAGGAGTGAGCCCTAGAATGTACCATGAGGTCATCACATTCCTTGGGATTATGACTCTCTGGCATGTCATAAAGACAGCATTTGCTGTGGTGATGGCCTCACTGCCTGGGCTTTGCCTGAGCTGGTAGAGGTACAGGTAGGAGGAGGTGTGGGTAGTTTGGGAGTTTGTGTGCATTGTGGCTGTGGTAGGAGGTGGTTAGACAAACTGTGGGCCAGGGAAATCAACAGGTATGGCAAAGATGACAAAGGTTGGAACAAGTTATTTTGGAAGAAGACCTGCAGGGTAACTAACATGTGACCTGGGATGTGGATGGACAGGGAGTAGTCTGAATTCACAGAAACTCTGCTCACGGTCCAACTTCCTGGGAAGGTTCCTGAAGTCCTCTGGGTGGCCATCTTGCCATCACATTTCCCCATTCTGCCACTAGATGGAGTGTTGAGGTGGAGGATGTGAAGTGGGATTTTTGGCATTTGTACAGAAAACCTGAAATCTAGATCCTGGGCAGGTTGCTTAACTCTGTACATCAGTTTCCTCATTTGTAAAATAATATATACCTTAAAGGGTTCCTTGGCATAGCTAATGAGTTAAAAAATGTGAAAGTGCTTGTAAATTGTGGAGAACTATAAAAAAGGCAACTATTGCCCAGCCGGTGTGGCTCAATGGTTGAGTATCGACCTATGAATGAAGTCACAGTTTAATTCTAGGTCAGGGCACATGCTCAGGTTGCGGGTTCGATCCCCAGTGTGGGGCGTGCAGGAGGCAGCCAATCAATGATTCTCTCTCATTATTGATGTTTCTAGCTCTCTCTCCCTTCTCTCTTCCTCTCTGAAATCAATAACAATATATTTAAAAAGAAAGATAAAAAGGACAACTATTTTAACTATATACATGTTCTTAAAATTAAAGTGTTAGGAGGGTAAAAGCTGTTTCTTGTGTTTCTTGGCCCACACTCTGTAAGAGCATCTAGTTGTTCAACCATTCAACCATCCCCAGGAGGCCCTGGTCTAGAAGACCCCACCCCCAGGTGCCTGGGATTGGAGGGGACGCACCTGAAAATGGGGATGACGTAGTTGTTGGGGAAGATGCCGACTCGCCCGGTGACCAAGGAGACTCCCTTGAGCCAACCATCCTGGTACTTCCCCAGGACCCTGATGCCTTCTCCCCTCTGCAGGTCCAGCTCATCGGGTCCGTGGGCGGAGTAGGAGTGGAGAGCTACAAACCTGGGGGACACAGGGCACTGGTGAAGGACAAAGAGTACACCTCTAGCGGGGGAGGGCAGGGGAGTGGCGAAGGGCGAGGGGAGATGGAACCTTCGGCCCAGTGGTTAGCGATAACAACCTTGCAAAACTGAAACCTTAATATGTAAGGCAGATGAAGATGGCAGAGAACCTGGTCTGAACAGCCGAAGGGGCCCGATCCCTGCCCTCTCCATGCCCCCCGACCTCTGCAGAATGTCACACAACTGCAAGTCACTAGTTTAGGCCACACGAGCATTTTGACAATGGGACACTGGCCTACAGTGGAGAAAGGAGTTGGTGACCAGAAGTTAGTGGCAGAGCCAGGTCTCAGCCCCACAAGTGATGGCTCTACGGAGGCTGCTTTCTCAAATATGCATGTGCAGCCAGCAGGCGCAGGGAAGTGAGAGGTCGGCTGGAAGCCTTGACCCACTCCCTCTTCTGAGAGTAGAGACCTGTTTGCCCCCAGGAGCTAGCTTAATGTAGGCAGGGAAGTGGGCACTGGGCTGGGGGTGGGGCAGGGTTAGCTCTAGGTCTTTGGTGCACAGCGGAATGCTGGCTGCATGGTGGGATGGAGGGAATGGACTTAGTGTGGTGAAAATGCCCTCAGGTTAGAGCAGTGATTTTCCACTGTGAAGTCCACACAGGGGTCGAGTAGGTCTCACATCCAGGTATGAGTCGGGGATGAAGACACTGGGGAATGGTGAGGCTGTGAGATGAGAATACCTGCTGACTAAAGGCATCAGAAAATAGCCCACCTCGCATGCCAGCTTCAGGGGCTGCCGGTATATGGCCCTCAGGCTAGACCAGGGATGGGCAAACTTTTTGACTCAAGGGCCACAATGGGTTCTTAAACTGGACTGGAGGGCCGGAACAAAAGCATGGATGGAGTGTTTGTGTGAACTAATATAAATTTAAAGTAAACATCATTACATAAAAGGGTATGGTCTTTTTTTTTTTTTTTAGTATTATTCATTTCAAACGGGCCGAATCCGGCCCGTGGGCCGTAGTTTGCCCATGGCTGGGCTAGACCTTAGCAAATCCTTCTAGATTCTAAGGACTGTGAGACACTGGAAGGTCTTATCAAATGGGCTGGGGGTGGAGTGTTCTCATCTGCAAGTTCTTCCCCCTAGAAAATGCTACATTTTTTTTTTACTGATTACTAAAGCAACATCTATTTATAGCCCACCATGAATCTAAAGGAAGACAATAGAAATTGCTCAGTACACAATTTCCCAGCAATGTTCTGGTATATAACCTTCTAGTGTCTCTATCTGGTGAAATAATGAGCTAGGATGATGTGCTTTGTTAATTTGTACTTTTCACGGTTATTTCCATTGGCGATTTTAAAGGGAGGGGAGCTGTTGTCTCTCTGGAGGGGAAGGTTTGGAGTGCTCAATGGGTGAGGGATGGCTCAGATGACCCCTCTGCACCAGGACCGGGTGGAGGGCTGAGCTTTTTACTCACATGTTAGCTGAGAGGTGCTGCTGGGAGCCAGGCATACTGACGATGGCCATGGAATGTCCTGGGGAGGCAGGTGTGGCGTGATACATGCTGACCTACACAGACAGAAAAGACAGCCATGCTGAGTCAGTGAGCGACACAAGCCAGGCCCACAGCAGAGCCGCTACAGAAAGGCCTGGTGCAGCTGGAAACCAAGAGTCGTGCCCAGCGCTACCCATCATGGGCCGTGTCTGTGGTTTGTGGGAAGAGCAGGGTGGGAATACATCGGTTTATGTCCTGGGAGGTGGGGGGATGGGGAGGTGGCTTGCCAAGGCTGCATTCCCAGATTACTCGGGTAAGACCGAGAATGAAGACCAGTTGGATTGACAGTCAACAGGGCACCACCAGACCCCTGGATCCGTCCCCGCCGGCCCCTCCCCACCCCTCTCCCAGGGCACGCACCTCCCTCTCTCTATGAAAACCTGCTCTCAGAAGATGATACAACGGTTAATATTGATTGAGAACTTAACACTTGCCAGGCACTTTGAAGTGCTTTACAAGCAAAGGTCTTTATTAAAGGTACTGTTATCCCTATTTTTGGATGAGGAACTGAGAGAAAGGTCACCCAACTAGTATGAAACAAAATGTAAAACCTGGTAGCCTAGGTCCGCCCCCTCATCCCCACCTCCCAGCTTATCCAGTGACTTATGGAAGATGACTCTGAACCCTTTCTATGTTTTTTCCAGAAAAAAAGAGGGAGCAACAAAGTGATAAGCTCCTAGAAACTGTCTGCTCGTCTGGGACTTTGCCTCTTATCTAACTGACTAACTTGCCTAGTTCCTTCTTGGCACGTATCACAGCCTGAGCTCATTTCCTCATTTACTAACCATCCCTCCACTAGACTCTAAGTTCCATGAGGCAGGGACGGCGTCTTGTTTATCACTATATTTCTTATGTGCTCAGTATATTGTTGTGGCTTAAAGAACAAGTGAATGAAAAAGTTTTCCTACCAAGGACTAATGAAACCTCATCCATTTCCATGCCATCCAGAGTAAATACATCCAATCTGTCTCAGTTACCCACCCATAAGTGATGGTAACTATGTATGTGTGCCCTTTAGGACTCTGGTTTTGAGTTGGACTCGGTTGAATCTGAGTGTTTGGGCAGGTGTGAATGCATCACTGAGTGCATCTGTCTCTATAGGATCAGAAACCATTCCAGTCAGATAATAACCAGTGTTGGTGGTAAGGTAGAGGAACTGAAACTCTTACACAGTGCTGATGGGAATGTAAAAGTCTGGCAGTTCCTCAAATGATTAAACATAGAATTACCATATTACCCAGTACGTCCACTCCCAGTACATACCCAAGGTCACACAAAAATTTGTACACAGATGTTACAGCAGCATTATTCATAATAGCCAAAAGGTGGCAATAACCCAAATGTCCATAGACTGACGAGTAGATATACAAAATGTGGTATATCCATACAATGAAATATCACTCAGCCATAAAAATGAAGTATTGATACATGCTAGAACATGGCTAAACCCTGGACACATTTTGCTAAAAGAAGCCAGATGCACAAAGACTATTATTACATGATTCCGTTTATATGAAATGTCCAGAATAGGAAAGTCTATAGGACTAGAAAGCAGATTAGCGGTTTTTAGGGGCTTGGGGACAGAGGTAGAAATGGGGGTGATAGTTAATGGGTATGAGAGTTAAAGGGTACAAGGGTTCTCTTTGCAGTGATGAGATGCAAAATTGCAGTAGTGATGGTTGTAAATATCTGTGGGTATATAAAAAAGCCACTGAATTGTATACCTTAAAAAGGTGGATTGTATGGTATGTGAATTGTATCTCACTAAAAGTCTTAAAAAAAAAAGCATTCCATGGTCACACATCTGAGGCTAACACTTCGTCAAGTGTTCTGATCTTGGCAATAAAATATTGCCATACTGGTTCCCGCAAACAGAGATGAAAAGGAGCTGGTCTGGGCTGGGCAGGTCCTTTCCTGTGACTGGGCAAGGTTAACCCTGCCGGGCATGGGAGCTGTGCCAGGGAGAGCCTTGTTATGCGAATAACTAATCTTATGTTTGTAGAGACTGTCGAAGCACTGATTAAGCAGCATGCACTTCACTTAGCACCCACGACTTTCCAATGTTATGTTTGCGTAAAAAGTCCTTCCATCCACAAACACTATTAATCTTTAGGGAGGAGGGAGTTGCCAGAATGCAAAGCCACCCCCTCCACTGCACCAGGCTCTCTCTCTTTTCTTCTCTAGGCCTTCCCAGAGAGGGAGTATTTCCTCCTATTTGGTAAATGGTACCTCGCCAGGACTGCAATTGGTGGACTTGTGTTGGAATTCTTTCTAATATGGAACAGTAAGGGGGTCAGAGTCTCAGGTTTTGAGGTGTCTTGGAGGGGAAGGGAGAACCTGAGTGGAGGAAGAGGGGCGGGGAATAGTGGATGACTCTGAGAGTGGGGAAAAGAGAAAGTGAGAGAGGCACAGACAGAGCCTCAGTGGGGGAAAGAGAAGGGTTCAGAGGGATAGAAGGAAGAAGGGAGAAGAAAGGGAAATTTTAAAAAAGATGAGAAAAATTTTGACAGCTCATTAAAAGAAAGACAACACAATAAGAAAAGAGCAAAAACAAGATATATTGAGTGGCCAATAAGTACATAAAAAGATCAACATCAACAGTTATACAAAAATACAAGTTAAAACCACTATGAGATACCACTATAAACCTAAGAGATTGGCTAAGATGATACAGATGCATCATACCAAGTATTGGTGAGCATGTAGAGCAACTAGAACTCATTTACTGCTTGTGGGAATGTACACTGGTGCCACCACACTGGAAAACAGGTTGGCCATTTAAAAAAATAAAGTTGAATATACATTTATCATGCTACTCAGCAGTCCTACTCACAAGTCTTTATCAAAGAGAAATGGAAGCATGTCCATTCAAGGACTTGTCCATGAATGTTCACAGCGGCTCTATTCATTTTAGACAGAAACTGGAAGCAACCCAATGCCAAGCAACCGGTGAATGAATAAACAGTTGTAGTTTAACGACAGTGGCATATGCCTCAGCAATACATGCAATGACATACATGAATCTTAACACCATCCTAAAAGAAGCAGGGCATCCAGGTCTACATGTTCTGTGATGCCATTTATATGACATTCCTAAAAAAGCCAAAACTATAGTGACAGAAAACAGATGAAAAATTGCCAAGAGCCAGGGGTGGGGAAAAAGGATCGCAGAGGCAGAGCCAAAACTGAATACACGAACGAATGGATGAATGTCTGACTGGAGTGATGGGGAAAGAGAGGAAGATAGACGAAGGCAGGG
>NW_006300372.1:3911703-3926795 GCF_000327345.1 Myotis davidii | reverse complement strand
GAAGACAGAAGCAGACAGAAATGAAGGCCCTGTTCGGGAAATGAAGACAACCACGTAGGTAGACGGCCAGTTTCTGAGGAGGCAGGTCTGTTCCTGCCCCTGGCATCGAAGATGGAGGCCCGCCCTCCTGAGTGAAAGAGCCTAGTGAGTGGTTCCCTGTGGTCAACTGTGACCTCAGGTCCCTGGGCCCTAGAGGTTTGAGGCCAGATGGAGGTCCTCCAGCAGCGGGTACTTCCTGGCACAGCGTTTGGGGACCCGAGCAGGTTTAGAGAGTGGGTGTGGATTTGAGGGTGAGTATTTCTGCTACAATCTAAAAACATTTTTCTTCCTTTTGAAGGAAATGACTCATTTCTAAAAGTCTTTATCAGAAGTAGAAGCATCCACAGCTGTGTGGCCTCTGGGTGTTTTCAGGTCTTGAGATTTTAAATGAGGGAGGAAGGTGGCATGGAGCCTGGCACAGCATTGGTACAACATTCCGCTGGCCCCAGCGCCTTTCGCAGCAGCCACACAGGCGTACAGGATGCGGCTCCCTCTCTGGACCTGGACAGGAGGTCTAGCTTCATGCTCAGGCATGTGCCTCTAGTGTTTACCAGGATGTGTGACCTTGGGCCAGTGATGGATTTCTGGTGATCTTCCATTTCCTCACCTGTACAATGGGGCAATAATGGCATCTCTCTCATAGAGTTGTTATCTGGAGGAAACAGCACAACCCATGTAAGTTGTTTAGCACATGTGAGTGCTCTATGAATACGACTTATTTGGATCTGCAAAGAGATTAGCTGCTTGGTGTGGATGGTGTGGATGGAGCACTTCTTTTTATGCAACAGTTCTGCAAGGCTTTGGACTGAGAGCAGGATCCAAGAGTGTAGTGGGGGATGGGAACAAGCAACCCTACCTCTCCCTCTCTTCTGGAGGAAAATGTCCCCCTCCCAGCCCTTCCGTGGCCCGTGGCTATTTCTTCCAGGGCTCACGCTTTGGTGGGCATGGGGTGACTGTTTCCTCAGTAGAGTGTGGTCCATTCCAGAGGGGCCCATTGTCCTGCATCTCAAGATTCCCAGGAGCTAACAAGGGCCTTAACCTACATAGTGTTCCTTCAGGGTTGGGAGACGAGTTGCATTTTAGAGACAGAAGATTAGACATTGTTTGGTAGCTTCTGTACCCACCACTGTGGATAATCTGGAGTTGACCATCTGTCTTCATAAAATTAAAAAATCTTTCCTCTATAGATCAAGAGACTTAAGAGCCACATGCAGGAATTGCTATGTGTGAACCTTATTTGGCCCTACACACTGGGGTTAATGCAGTGAGCAAAACACACAAGGCTCCTCCTTCCCCATGTGGTACTCACCAAGTACACGGGAGGGAGGCGATTAAACCCATAATTATATAAGCACGGTGCATGTTAGGCAGGGGAAGTTCAAGGTGCTCTGGGCACCGTTGTGCCATGAGACACTTGCCTTGGTTGTCAAGGGGAATTTCACTCTCAGATTCTACAATTCTAAAGCTAACTTACTGTACACAGGCCTCATTGTCATTATCCCCATTTTTACAGGTGAGGAAACTGAGATAAAAAGATTACATGATTTCCTGGAGGTAGCCAGCAAATGGGGGGTCAAGTTGACACCAGAAGCAAGGAACGTTGGCTTGGAAGCCTTTCTGTAGGAAGCCACAGTCAACACTTAACCATTTCCAGACCTCACTGTGGCCAAGAGGTTATATGTACGAGGCATGTTTGTCCATCCCAGGAAAACAAAGCATCCGGCCAAATTCAGTGTTCTGTTTTTATGCTCCTCGATACACTGCGTTCATGATGACCACTGTCCCTGTCAAGTGTCCCTTGTAATACGAAATAGATCTGATAGCAGGTGGAATGTTAAGTTGTTTTTGTTTGTTCCTCTTCTCCCTTCCCTGGCAGAACAGAGGTCCCAAGAGTAGACAATGTCACTGAGAGTAGACACTGAGCTGCGAGATGACTACATTTCTATCTGCCAGGTAGTTCTGGAAGCTTAGACTATTCTATGTGGTCTGGCTCCTGCTTTCTTCTCCAGACTTATCTTTCTCCTCTTCCCGTTCACTCCTGGCCTTTGCACACCTCCCAGCCCCCACCCTGCTCTGTGACTTCCTTTGTAATTAAAAATGTTAAATGATAAATACATTATGTGTCCAAATAAGTGTATATAATTTTATGTATCATTTAAAGAGTAACAAAACTAACAGCTGTATACATACCATCCAACTTAAGAAATAGAAGAAAAATAGGAACGGAATGTTGTCCTTAGAGCTCCTCTGCATATGCCTCTACAATCAGATCCCCTCCTTATCCCCACCTCTACCCCAGGGTAAGTGTAATACTGAAATTTGTGGCAATCATTCCAATGCTTTTCTGTGTAATTAAAAAAATGTTTTTATTGATTTTAGAGAGCGAGGAAAGGGGTGGGGAAGAGAGAGAGAGAGAGAGAGAAAGAGAGAGAGAGAGAAAGAGAAACATGGATGTGAGAGAGAAGCATCAATTGGCTTGTGGTCACCACTAGGGATCAAATTGGCAACCAGGGCATGTGCCTTGACTGGAAATTGAACCAGTGACCTTTCAGTGCACAGAACTATGCTTAACCATTTACAACACGACCAGTGCTTTTCTATGTAATTTTTACCACCTTTGAATACATCCTCAAACAATGTTGTTTATGTTTGCTAGTTTTAAAATAGACTTAAGAATATTTTTATTTTTAATTGATTTTTAGAGAGACAGGAAGGGAGAAGGAGAAACACTGATCGACTGCTTCCTGCACACCCCCCACCAGAGATCAAGCCTGCTACCAAGTGTGTGCCCTGACCTGGGATGGAACCAGCAACCATTCAGTGTACACGACGGCACTCAACCAACTGAGCCCCACCAGCAGACCAGGTTTGCTAGTTTTTAAACACATTATGAACAGATTCATATTGTGTGTATTCTTCTGTGACTTGCATCTTTTGCTCAACACTGAATTTTTGTGGCTAATATTCACTGCGGTCTCATATTTCATTATATGCATATGCCCTCATTTAACCATTCTATCATTTACATGTCATTTGGGCGATGTTCAGTTTGGGGCTGCTATGAATGATGTTGCTATGAACATTCTTGTATATGTCCCCTGTGCACATGTACAAGACTTTTCCCAGGATATACAGCTACAGGTGGAATTGATGGGCCACAGGGTATGAGCCTGCTCAGTTTTATTAGGTAATAACAAACTTTCCCCAGTGTGGCTGAAACAATTTACACTTCTGCCAGCAGTAAATGACAATTCCCGTTACCCCACAACCTCCCCAGCATGTGGTAATGCCCAGCTTTCTAATAGTTGCCTATGGTGGTTGTGGAATGATATCTTATTGTGGTTTCAAATGAATTTATCTGGGTAGTAATGAGCTTGAGTTTCTTTTCAAATGTTTATGAGTCATTCCTGTTTCTTTTTGTTAAATTAAATTTATGGAGGTGACATTGGTTAATAAAATTATAAAGGTCTCAAGTGTATAATTCCATGATATATCATCTGTATATTGCATTGTGTGCCCACCACCCAAAGTCAAAGCTTCTTTCATCATATATTTGGCTCCCTGTTTCTCCTATGAAATACCCATTCATGTTCTTTGTCTATTTTTCCCTTCTACTGGGTTATTTGTTATTATTTTTATTAAGGTATGGAGTCTAATTTATTTTTAGTTCTACTATTTTGAATATGAATTATTTGTCACTTGTATTTTTACTACGTGGTGTCTTTTGATGAGCAGAAGTTCTTTTTAATAGTAAAATTTACAATATATTCCCTTGCAGAAATCTTGAACATAATTTTTTTTAATCTCAAGGTCATAAAGATGTACTTCTATACTGTCTTCTAAAAGCTTTATAGTTTTGCCTTTCACATTTAAGTGTTTGATGCAGCTAGCATTGATTTTTGACAAGGGGAATCCAATTTCATCTTTTTTGCACATGGATACACTGTTAGCCCAGCACCATTGTTCATCCTTCCTTCTGATCTGCAAAGTGCACTCTGTCATGAATCAAGTCTCCAGGCTGTGTCTATTTCTGAGTTCTCCAGTATGTTCTGTTGGTTTAATAGAATCCATATGCTAAATCCATGCCCTCTTAATACTATAGCTTTATAAATAAAACCTGATATCTGATGGGGTAGATCCCACTCCTCACCCCAAACAAATTCCATAATCTTCTTTCTTAGAAATATCTTGGCGGTTGGCTTTTTGTTCTTCCATTTAAAATTTTGAAGCACCTTTTGACTTACAAACAAACAACCCACTGGTATTTGATTTTATAGATAAATTTGGGGAGAATCAATATCTTTAAAATAGTAAGTCTTCCAACCCAAGAGCATGACATAATTCTTCATGTATTTTAGGTCTTTTAAAAATGTCATTAAACAAGGTTTTGCAAATGTTCTTCATAAAAGACTTACATGTCTTTTGCTGAATTTATTTTAAGGGACTTAAAAAATTTAGTTGCTGTTGAAAATGGTATTTCAAAACAATATTTTCCTAATTATTATACAACTAGAGGCCCAATGCACAAAATTCGTGCAAGAGTAGGCCTTCACAGCCTTGACTGCCTCACCGTCCACCCACTGGTTGTTCTGGAAATTCATTCTGCCTTCAGGTCTAATTAACATATTAGCTCTTTATTTTATAGGATTCACTTCCTGTATTGATTTATGTCTAGTAACCATGCTACGTTCATAGTTATTCCTAATACATTTTTCTAGTTCTTTTGAGTTCCTTATTGAGAGAATAATATCATCTGCAAATAATGGCAGCTATGTTTCTTTCTTTCAAATACTTGACCTTTTATTTATTTTGCCTGCTCCACAGTACTTGCCAGGCACTCCTGGAGGGACAGTGTTGGGCAGAAACACACTGGCATTCTGTTCTTTTTGTTAATCTTAAAGGGAATGACTTCAACATTTTATCATTAAGTATGATGTTTGCTGTCGATTTTATATAGATTTCATTTATTATGCCAAGGAAGTTCCCTTTTATTTCTAGTTTGCTAAGATTTTAAGAAATACAATGAATGGCTATAGAATTTTATCATTTTTCTATATCCATCTAAAAGATCACTTGTTTTTTCTCCTTTAATCTATTAATATAATAAATCACACCAATCAATTTTATAATATTAAATCAACTTTTCTTGGGAAAACCCCAACTTAATTTATTTTATTTCCATATATTCCTGAGTTTGGTTTGCCAATAGACACAGAAGGTTTTTGCAGCTGTTTACGAGTGAGGTAGAACTCAAAATTTTCTTATGTTGTTGTTTTCCTGGTTTTGATATTAATCATACTTTAGCCTCATGAATAAATTGGGGAATGTTTTCTTTTTTCCCCATTCTTTGGAAGCGTTTGTAAAGAGTGAAAAAGTATCCCCTTCCTGAAAATGTGAAAAAACTCACCTGTGTAACTGTCTGGATCTTTCTGTGTGGTTTTCTGTGAGGGAAGATCTTAAATTACGATTCAGTTTCTTTAATGGTATACTATTCTGAAAGGTTGTCAAGAGCTATTTACCAGATATAAAATGTTTTTTTTCATAAACCCTGTTTGCTGAAGATAGATTCCTGATTTATTTATTTGCCTCTTGACCTCTGTTGGGGAGAAAAGGTGGTGCTTGGAACATCTGCGTAGAGCAGTGATGGCGAACCTTTTGAGCTCGGCGTGTCAGCATTTTGAAAAACCCTAACTTAACTCTGGTGCCATATAGAAATTTTTTGATATTTGCAACCATAGTAAAACAAAGACTTATATTTTTGATATTTATTTTATATATTTAAATGCCATTTAACAAAGAAAAATCAACCAAAAAAATGAGTTTGCGTGTCACCTCTGACACACGTGTCATAGGTTCGCCATCGCTGGCGTAGAGGCTTGGAAAACCCTAGCTGGCGTGGGTCCCCATACTGTCAGTTCAAGTCCTTTGAGAACCCCGTGGGGACACTCACTGATTAGGTGGATTTCTGTACCTCCTTGAGACTCTATGCAGCCATTGCTAAGAGAATGGACTTTGGGGCCGTCTGAACTGGGTTTGAATTTTGACACTGAAACCTACTGGCTGTGTGAGTCTCAGACTTAATTCCTCTGCACTTTAGTGTCTTCATCTATAAAAGGGGACAGCAACAGTAGCTACCTCATAGGATTCTTGTGAGAATTCAGTCCGAACATGCATGCAAAATACTTTGCACGCTGTCTGGCTCCATGAAGTACCAATAAACAGTCACCATTGTTACTGCTATGAGGTGGGAGACATACAAGGCAGATGGGTGAGGAGAAGAGGCAGATTTCCCTTTGGGTAGGGCCCGTGATGGGTGGTTGACCCTATGTGTGGGGGACATGCATTCAGGAATCTCTTTCCTGACACTGGACTGGGATATTTTCATGCACCCTGAAGCTTCCAGTGAAGGGTGAGGGCTGGCACTCTACATAGTTGGGCTCTGCTCTGGCTTTTTGGGAAAAAGGCTGAAAATGCAACTTCACCTCAAACCACAATGACAAAATCCTGCTTCCTAAGCCGGGTCCTTGGGTTGGTGGGTAGAGTGTCCTCAGCGCTATCACCCTCTGTTCCGTTTTCTACCTCATGCTTTCCTGAGCCCAAAGGCCTGCTGCCTTCAAGGCAGGATTTTAGCACCAAAGCAGAACCTGAAGGGGTGAGGCTTATTAGTGGTTTTTGCAACACCAAACCCTTAATTACAACCCTTGTCCTCCTCACCCTAACAGTCCACTTGAAGAAGTAACTGCTTGGCTACAATGATAATTAAATCCTCTCACCACGCTTCATTAAAGGCCATAACATTTAAACAAGCAAAGTTCCTGTTAAGTCTGCTGTGGGTCTCCTCCTGGCATTTATTCAGAGAAGATGCTTGTTGCACATCTGCTAGGTCCTGGCACCTGGCGAGGTCCTGGGGATTGGTGACAAAGGCCACTGCTCACTGGGACAGTGCAGATGGTGTTGAGAAACCTGCCATTCATCCTACACGGGGGTCCCCCCCTCACATTTTCCAGACAGGAGCGCCCCAAAGATGAGCAGGCTCTGTCCTCTAGAAATGCCCATGTTCTACCCATCTCTGATAGAGACCACAGGACCTACATCCTTGGAAAGCAGCTTGTTATGGTGGAGAGAGGGGGACTGACAGTTATTTCCGGAACTAAGAAGCGGAGGTGCAGACAGAGTTGGATGGGGTTTGTAGGAGTCCCTGAGGGCTGGACACCTCAGACAGGCCTTTCTAGCTCATGTGCTGGACTTAGTCAGGAGGAGCTGGCCCAATTTCTGGGAACCCTGCAGAGACGTCTGAGAAGGGACTTACTTCTGAGTCATTTCCATCATGGGGTTTTATGGAACACTTTTAGGCTTTCCTAAGGTGTAGGCAGCAGAGTGGGCTTTGGCTCTGAGCAGAGGTTTGGCCAAGCCGGAGGGAGAGGTATGGCAGCATTTGCATAGTCACACATGATGCTCAGGTGGCCGTTAGAACAGAAATGTCACCACACCCAGCATCACTTCACCCTGGCACAGGCCAGTTAAAGGGCTGTCTCCATGAAATACCCAGGGACTCGGGTTCAGGTTCACCATATGAATCTTGAAAAACTCGAAGTCCCTTCCCTTGGCTCTAGAACCCTAGAACGAGAGAGCTGGGAAGGACCTTGAGGATAGCCTCATTCAATCCTCTGAGCTCCCAGAAGGGGAAATGTGGGGTCTGCTGGCCGAGTCAGGTCAGGCCCACCGTTGGGGGAGGGAATCAAGTCTTGGTAGCTAGTTCAAGCGGTTGGTTTACATGACTTGTTTTCCAGACTGCGTTTCACTCATTTTTAACAAATATTTATTGAGATTTCTATGTGCCTGGCTCTGTCCTTGTGGAGCTTATATCCTAGGGAGCAGGCAAAACAACAATCACACACAAAACAGAAAGCAAGGAAACAGACGGGTCAGATATGCACTACAAGGGAAACAGAGTCTCTGGAGTGCCCTGCCGTAGATAGGATGTTGTTGATTTTGGCTAGGATGACCTTGGCCATGAACTTCATCCAAACCCGACCTGTTCTCCATCCCTTGCACCTGGAAAGATGCCTTTTGGGGCACTCAGCTTTAGAAATAGGTCCTCTGCACCTATAGCGCAGGGGCAGCATGGGGCCAAGGACATCAGCTGAAGGCATGCTTTTTCCATATATGGGAGGCCAGTCTTGGACGCAGGGCTGCCTGGCATCCAGCCCAGGGCACAGGTGTTTTTGTCCTTCTGACAGAAGCTCCAGATGCTAAAGCACTAACGAATGGGCACACCCTCAGCAAGGGAGGGCACTGATTAAGCTCAAAATCCCCATGGCTGGCAGGGCAGGAGCAAGCAAGGCAAAATGATGAGGTTAGCAGAGCATGGCAGTGACATGCTTTATCCCTGTTATGTGACATTTGTAAAGACCCCACCCTGTCGATCACATGCATACTTATTTCTTTATTCCTCACCCTTATAAGAATTCCCTCATTCATACTCATTTATGTCTTCTTTCTTTCATCAAACCTTTTAATCACTTATTAATTCATACATTATTCAGCCTCTAGTTTATGTTTATTGATGCATGTACACTTACACCTACATTCACTGGGGTTTTCTCGCTTCTTCACTCACACATTCAGCTAACTGTTACTAAACATTCCTCCCTGTCAGGCTCAGCTGGGATTAACCCTGGAGAGACCAGGGGGCACCAGGTACTCTATCCTTAAAGGGTCAGCTAGTAAATATTGGTAGGGACTCAGTAGATCTTTGTTGAATGAATGGAAGACGGGCACGTGGTAGGTGCCTTGTGCTTGTGAACAGGCCCAGGAAGGCAGCGGTCAAGGCCAAGGCAGCAGGTAAAGGCGCAAGAGCTCAGTGGGGCCCTTTCAGCTGAGCCCAAGGGGTGGGAATGCTTTGTTCGAGTTTCTGACTCTGCCCTCTGTGTCCTCAGAGCTGCCCCCCGTCTTGGCCGTGGGAAAGCATGCTAGGGAAAGCATGCCTTCCCTAGCTGAAGTGCCTGGAAACAGACATACCGGTGTTTGCAATATTCTTTGCACACGTGAGCAGGTTTTATTATGCATCTCGTTGTGCAATTTTCCACCAGGGCTTGATTGTTTGGAGGGGGAAGAGAAGGAGAAGGCTGGATATTGTATCTCCCGAGGCCTGTGCTTTGATCTACGATAAACATTCTTTTCCTATGAAAAAAACTGGTCCATTTCCTTAAAAACTTCTCTTTCCTTTTCTTCTTGGAGAACATTGTTACCCAAAATAAAATTCCTGAAGCATTAACAAAGGGTTGTGATAGGGGCCCGTATCTTGCTTTTCCACGGGAACAATCTGTTAAGAACATGCCCGTTTTGTGCCCTCTGTAGAAGCCCCCACGGAGAAAGCCTGTGGAGAAGACCTGATGTTCAGCTCGGGCCCTAAGAAGGCGTATGGCCCAGTAGCTCATTTGCTGAATAAACCCAGGCACATTCGTAGCCCAGTAAAACCCCAGTGAGGATGATAATCATTGCCTCTTGGATTCTGGGCCTGTCCAGATGCAGGGTCCCATTTTAAGATGAGGAAACTGAGGCCTTGCCAGGTTGAGCCACGGGGCCAGGTTTCCTGTGCCAGTAAGGAATGTCCGTGCCCCCGTGTTTCTCTACACTATCCTCCCTGTCCCCAACTGCTGTCCTGTACACACCTCTTTGCTTGCCCTCCTCGTTTATTTTGCTTCTCTTGTTTTTTCCTTCTTGCTGAATTCTATGAGAGAGAGCTTTGCAGGCCTCAGTGGCCTTGAATATCAATTACCCCTGCTTCTGGCTCCCAGAGCTATAGGGTCTGAATTAAAGTGTTTGAGGTTCAGGCTGGGCTGCTCCCTCTCTCACCCGGGCAGGGCTGGGTCTCTGGAGCAGCTCACCTGCCAGGATTAATTGGGCAAAACGATGATGTAAAGCTTAACCTCTCTTTGGAGAAATGCTGAATCAAGGAAGCATGCTGAACAGCAGGGCTAATTACCGAATCTGCTTCGGTCACCAGAAATCAGAGAGGCTGTGCCCCAGAGGACCCCAGGGGCTTGGGCAGGGCTGGGCAGCTGGCACAGCAGGCGTCACAGGCACCAGAACTGGCGTTCTCTGGTGTGACTTTGGAACAAAGGGAACTGAGGCTGAGGAGAGGTGCATGCAGGGCCTCACATCACCTCCTTCATCACCTGGCTGATTTCTGTTATCCTTCAGGTCTCCATCTGAAGACCACTTCCTCCAGACAGGCTGCCCTGACCTTCCAGATGAGGTGGGCCCTCCCTTACAGACCCCATTCCCTGTCCTTAAACCTCATAGCTCTTTGGATACTCAAAATCTCCTCCTCAAGTATTTACAACAAGTTCAATATTAGTCTTCCCTGCTGGCCTGGGCGGTCCATGAGCGAGGAAGCATGTGTGTCTTGTCCACTGTCTCACCTGTGCCTGGTGCACGGGGACACCCAGCAGCCCTTTGCTGGCTGCTTCACTGAGGGGCTGGGGCAGCCAGGACCCACCCGCCATTCCCGGTGAGGATGGGCTCACAGAAAAAGCTGAAAGGCACGTACAGAAAATGGTGGGCAGAGGGCTCTGCCTCCTCCTCTGTCCAAAGTCCTTTCTCCTGCACTCATTCTCGGCTTCTCTCCCATGGGTTCCCCTGGGGATTACAGCTCAGGTCTGAGCTGAGTAAGAGCTGGTGCCCCAGGGCCCCCTAGATACAAGCTAAAAGCCTCCCTCCTTTCTTCCTTCCAGAATTCACTGCTTGTCAAGGAAGTGAAGGGGCTTTTGGGAGCCCTGCACTGAAAGGCAGGCTCCCCACAGATCATCCTTCTGAAGTGAGGGGTGGGTGAATGTCATTCCCAGCAAGGCCGGTCTGCACATGCCAGCCCCGCGCGGTGGGGCTGGGGGATAGTTATAGCTTCCTGACTTGACCCAACATTAATGACAGAGTGAACGGCTATTGACCTGTTTACCACTGCCAAACCCTGGCTATGATCTCATGTACGAGCTTTGCCTTGTTTTATCTTCATAGCACTCTTACGAAGTTAAAGAAATTGTCATCATCAGCTCCATTTTACAGATGGAAAATGGAGGCCCAGAGAGATTATGTAACTTGCCCAATGGGATACTTACTGCTCAGCAAGAGGCAGGGGGAGAGTTCCATCTCAGAGTTGGCCGACCCCAAATCTCATATTTTCTCACTATATGGCCTGTGCTGAGAAACTGCTGAAAAGCTCTCTGCCTCAGAGAACTCCGGCCCCTGCTGGGGCTGAGGGAGCTTGGCAGTAGATAGAAAGGAAACAGGTCCCTGGCGGGAATGTGTGCTTGAGCAGAAGGAGGCATCACTACAATGACCAGCATGAACTAAATAATAGGAACGGCTCTTCCTGCTGTTCTCTATCTTCAGAGTGTGCTGTTAACGAATTAAGCAACAGGATATACCCTGCCAGCTCAGTTTATCCTTCCACCTGGAAAACCGGGCAACGGGGCCCGGAGAGGCATAATGCAGTTAGCGGGTGGGAGGCAGATCAGGTTCTCCAGGCCTAACCTGCAATTTGATGGAACCTCAGGTGGTGATGGCTCCTGTCTAGTGCTAATAATGGCTATTGCGACTGGGATTCCGTGGCTCCAGGATGAGGCATTACCTGACATAGGGACGTTTAGTTCTATCTGAAATTGCAACTAGTTCATTTGTTTTTTGGGGGGAAGACCTTGAGTCTGTTATGGAAATAACTTTTCGTGTCAGTTTTTTTCCATGTAAAATGAGACAAGATCACCTCCCTATCTGCTGGTAGTTGTGAAAAATACACCTTAGGACAGTGGTCGGCAAACTGCAGCTCGCGAGCCACATACGGCTCTTTGGCCCCTTGAGTGTGGCTCTTCCACAATACCGACCGACTTCTGCACATGGGCCATGAAGTTTCAGTCACACTGTACGTGCGCTCCCGCACGTGGTATTTTGTGGAAGAGCCACACTCAAGGGGCCAAAGAGCCGCATGTGGCTTGAGAGCCTCAGTTTGCCGACCACTGCCTTAGGGGATTCAGATAGGAAGGGTCATCTAGATTTTGGAAGATGCTTGGCTCATTCCCTGCCCTGTCAGGGACTCCCTTCAATCACACTAAGGATGAAATACTCCAAAGGCTCTGCTTGGGGGAAAGGAGGTCAGAACGATGGTTACAGCTTCCTGAGTCAGGGCTAACCCTTGCAAAGGCCCTGCACGGAAGGGCCTACTCATCTGGCAGATGAGGACACCGAGGCTCAATGTCAGTAATTAGGCGGCAAAACCATGGCCAGGAAGCTTTGCCTGACTCAGAGCCTTTTCATTTATACTAAGCTGCCTTTCTCTCCAGGGAAAAGTAAAACGCCAAGCAACACCCAACAAGAAGAGTATCCTATAGGCTCCTTCAGCACTTTCAGTATTTGGTTTCTAAGAATCTATGTGCTAGGAGAGATTTTTCCTCGCACCTCATGAAATCCTCCATGTTATGATTTATGCCCTCTTTCTCTTCTGGACACCAGAACACAAAAGCAGTATATAAGCCCAGGTTTGGAAAAATAAAGCCATTGCCCATCCCCGCGTGAACCCTGAAGCCCTTTCTTCTCCAGGCTGGACAAACCCCAGCCTTTTCTCCTGGCCGTAGCCCAGGTGTGGGAACCAGATCTCAGGAGGGGCGGGAGAGTGAACACATGGCCAAAGGGGCCAGGATGCCAAGGCCAGCCTGAGGGCAGTGATAAGGATGTAAACAAGGAGACTGGCACAGACGGGCAGGGAAAGATTAGCCCAGCTGGCAGTGGCCAGTGGAAAAATGGGTAGCAGTTTAGTGATGTCAAACATGCCAGGCGAGAAGGTGGTGAGAAACGAGTCCTGTCTTTGAGCTCTGAGAACGCCCAGGAACAAACAAGAGGGAGAATGAGAGAGAGAGAGAGAGAGAGAGAGAGAGAGAGAGAGAGAATATAGTGGTTGAGGCATGAACTTTGGTTACCCAGTATGTGATGGGGGCCTATTTTGTGCAGGCTTTGAGATCATTATGAAATAATTTATTTAAAACTCACAGGGTAGTATCTTGCACATAACCAGCTCTCAAAAAGTAGTAGTGAATCTCATAGAAGAATTGCAGGAAGAATGATAGATTTAGAATGTCACCATTTTCAATCTCAAATGAAATATGTTCATGAATAAAACCTCAAATCATTAGGCGAAATGCTGATGGGGAGGCTTATAATGGATGGAGAAGGCTGACAACACCTGAATCTGAAACAATTTTAACGCAAATGAGAGGCATTCTTTTACAATAAATGAAGGTATTTGGACCCCCTACCTCATGACATATGCAAAAATTAACTCCAACTGCATCATACAACTAAATGTGTTAGAACTATAAAACTCTTACATGGAAAACACAAGCAACAAAGGAAAAAGTAGGTAAAGTGGACATCATCATAGTTAAAACATGTTGGGCTTCAAAGGATACCACCAAGGAAGTGAAAAGGCGATTCACAGACTGAGAAAATTTTCACATTATTTACCTGATAGTGACTTGCAGCTAGTATATATAAAGAACACTTACGACTCAAGAAGAAGAAGGTAACTGACCCAACTAAGAAATGGGAAAAGGATATTAATAGACAGTTCTCCAAAGAACACATATGCAATAAACACAGGAATAGCTCCTCAACGTCACTGCCATCAAGGAAATGAAAATCAAAACCACATGGATACCACTTCATACCCACTAGGATGCCTATAATAGAAAGGACAGGTAGTAAATGTTAGTGAAGATGTGGAGAACCTAGAACCCTCACACACTGTTGTAGGAATGCAACATGGTGCAATTAGTTGGCAGTTCCTGAAACAGTTAACTATAGAGTTACCATATGATCTAATAATTCCACTTCTCAGTATAAATTTATTTCTGTAAATTACCTTAGAAGAAGGATTAGCTAAACCATCTTAGCCATAAATTAGACTGAGAGTGTGTTCAAGGGGAAAAATTATCTTAATACTAAGTAGAAACCACCTCTCATGGCACTCCTGAGTACTGTAAAGTTGGGTTGGGAGATTCCTCTGAAAGATGAAGACAAAGGGACACCCTGGGACAGGATCTGGACTTAATGGTGCAGGCTCCTTGAACTCGAATAAAGTGAAGAAAGGAATCACTTTATTCAGAATATTTCAAATATAGGATCGAAAGGAGTCAGCTGTATAGACCCCAGAATTCCCCAATGTGCATGTCAGCTCATCCTCCCAGGAGCCCAGGGGGGATGCTGGGACTTGTCATTAGCATTCTGGAATGGGACGGAGGAGGGGCAGGGAATTTCATTCCTTACACTGACTTCTGCAACCTGCCTTTTCCTCTCTGTCTTAGCTCTTGTTTTCTGGATAATTATGAGAGGGGGAAAGGATTGGTAATTGTTTAAGCAAGTCATAGGCTGCTGCTTTGTTTTTTGATTCTTGAGGCAAAATATGTTTTTGGAAACCTTTACTGGGGCGTTGGCAAGTCAACAGCAACGTAAATGAATAAAACACCATCCTTGCCCTTAAGTTTTCAATCTAGTGAGCAAGGTGGTAAGATTATACACGGTATTTATAGTACAAAGAACAAGAGTGTGAGCCATGCACTGTGACCACAGGGGAGCAAGTTTAATTCTGCAGGGAGGGGAAGGCAGAGCTGCCATGAAGAAATGGTGGGCATACAGGGCTTTGGGGCATGCAGAGGATTGTGACAGGAAAATGCATCAAAAATAAATTCCTGGAGGAACAGCATTTATTTATTCCACAAACATTTGTTCATGATAACACCTGGGCAAAAATCTACACTAATAAAAGAGAAACATGGTAATTGGTGTACGACCGCTACCCTTTTCATTGGCTAATCAGGGCGATATGCAAATTAACTGCCAACTAAGATGGCAGTTACCTGCCAACAAAGATGGCGGTTAATTTGCATATGTAGGCAAAATGCAGGGAGGCGAAAGGGAAAGCAGGAGGAAGCCCCCTGCCACTGACAGTGATCGGAAACCCAGGGGGGAGCTAAGAGCTGGGGGTCCTCTGTGGAGGTGAGCAA
>NW_006300372.1:3900574-3911139 GCF_000327345.1 Myotis davidii | reverse complement strand
GAATAAAAAGGTAATATGCTAATTAGACTTAACATCTTCCAGACAACCTTCCAGATGTCTTTCCGGACAAAGCCATGGTGGCAGAGCTGAGGCAGAGGTGGTTAGAGGCAATCAGGCCAGCAGGGGAGAGCAGTTAGAGGGATCAGGCTGGCAGGCAAGTGAGTGGTTAGGAGCCAGCAGTCCTGAGGGATCCCAGATTGAAGAGAGTGCAGGCCAGGCTGAGGGGAGCCCCCCCCCTCCTCTGCATGAATTTCATGCACAGGGCCTCTAGTAGAGAATAAATGCACGAATTTTGTGCACCGGGCCCCTAGTGTAGAAATAATTATAATCCACAGCCTTCTGAATCGAACCTCCCTCCCCCCGACTATTAATACCGTGCAGTGGTTCCCTGGGAATAGTATATGCATATGCCACACTTTGGAATTCTCACTGTTTGTGAAAACTAGGAAGAAATACTTGTTTTGAATTCCATTAGGATTCTCCACTCCTGCCCAGCCTCTCTGTAGATGAGGTAAATGAGCAGGAAGAAGAATTAAAATGACACATGGAAAGTGATTTGCCTAAATCTTCTGAGAAGCCAATTTACAGCTGAATCAGCTAGCTTAATCCACTGACTGTGGGCTGTACTTTATATATCTGTCTCTATATAAAGAATAGTTTCAGAAAAATTTGTCACTCTTTGGCTTGTGAGTCAGTAGGTCCCCATTTGTGTGTGTGTGTGTATTGGAGGGAGAAGAACTTTGGGCACAAAGTGTGTACGTACTTGTAACAACGTGTGTGGAATGTGTGTGTAGAATGGCAGCCTTATAAGTGTGATTTTTTAAGTTGGAGGAGAGTGTATATGGAGAGAAGTGTGTGTGTTTGTGTGTGTGTTTGTGTGTGTGTGCGTGTGTGTGTGCACGCAGCAGGTGGTGGACAAAGGTACAGGGACAGCCAGCCTCTTGGCAATCCAGACAGTGGTGTAAAATGTGAAGTGTTATAAAAGGTGATTGTTTTCCTTTTAGACCAGTACACAGGTCTTTCAGGAGTCCTTGACTTTCTCCTCCTCCCTGTCTTGTTAAAAAGGGATTAGAGTCCAATTAAGCCATTTAATCCCAAGGTAGAGATTCATGTTGAAAAACAAGATTTACAGCTTTAAAAAAATGCATCATGCAAGTTGAGGTTTGTCCTCTCAAGTTGCCACCTGCATAATTCCAAAGAGTGTTTTCAGCAGAATAGCCAACATGCAGTTCTTAATTATGTTGCCTCATACCTCCAGTCCTTCATGTGCTAAAGTACCCTTCAGCCCAAAGAGCCACACGCTGTTAGAAGTACTTCTGCTCTGGAGTGCCACAGTCGCCCTGGTTTCTTTCCCTTCAGCTGGCAACTCAGTGACCAGGCTTATTAAGAACAGTATTAAGAGCTAGTGCTTATTGGGTGCTTAGTATGTGCCCGACATTGTGCTAAGCACTTTACATACAGTATCGCATTAGATGCTCCATATGAAAACACCCAGGCCTGTCTTCAGGGGTGTGGAACATGTGTAGTCACAGAAGGCTCAGTGCTCAGAAGGGCTCTCCACTTGTTTCATACTCTGCTGTTGCCATCTTGAAATTCTTAATCACTTCTGAGCAAGGGAGCTGCATTAGCATTTTTCACTGGGCCCTGCAAATTATGTAGCCAGCCCTCCAAACACCCAATAACTCATAAATTCTTTTTCTTCTTTTCCACATGATGCCCAGTATCTTGCTGGAGGACGGACCAGTAAATTTCAAATTGTGATGCCAGGACCCCCTCTGAAAAATGGGTGCCATTATCTCCTTGAAGGGAAGTTCTCTAGGGGAAAGGGACCATGTCAAGGCTCTTAGCATGGGAAAGCAAAGCATCTGTGAGAATTTGACAAATCGTTAAACTCCTCTAAGCCTCGGTCTTCTCACCTGTAAAGTGGGGATAACACTAATCATGCCTAATTCACAGGCTGTTTCAAGGTCGAGATGAGGTCACAACTCTGACACACAATACACTCGTTATTATGCATTATGAGTGCTTAGCAGGTACTAAACATCCAATTTTGCTTGTGACATGGTGTGGATCACTTGACCAACTCCAAGGTTGCCCTTATCCCGGGGTCTGTTTCCTACCTGTTCCAAAGAACTGGGAAGAACATCTGCTTTCTCCACGTGCTGGCTGATCACAGAGGGGTTGCTAGAGCTGATAAGCACTGGGGTGCTGATCTCCACCATATGGCGCCCTGAGGGAGAATGGACCATCCTGTTGAGGGTGTTCAAGGCTGTCGTGATGGAGAGCTGCCCGGGCCCCTTCCTCCTGGACCCAGGGCCCCTTCGGAGGCTGGGCGTGTTGGTGGCTTTGCCTCTGGAGGAGGACACCAGGGACAGGCTTTTTGTGCGAGTTGGGTGGTGGCCTTTGTTCTTCTCCAGCAGGTGTCTCGCAGTGAGGTTTGGCTGAGAAGACAAAAGGTTTGGTGAGAAGTTAGTCTTCCTGGTCTAATACGGCCAACTAAGTCTTACCCAGGTGAGTCTGAAGCCAGTTCAGATGCCACCACCTCACTCGCCATTCCTGATTTGTAGAGTCTACCAATTTCTGTGGTGTAAATATCTACCAATGGTTCAACAACTGGCTAGCAAAATTCCTGAAAATATAATAACCAGCTCTTACAGTCTAGTACCAACTAGTTCTAGCACAACCACTGACTGCATTATATTTTGAATACCCTGCCCACCAAGGGCCCACATGAATTCATTTCCTCCAGAAACCTGAAATATGCTGACAAAACAGGGGTCTGTGTGAATAAAACTTTCCAGAACAAGTACTTAAATATGCATCATTACGACTGTCACCAGTTGCCCTCTGAAACTACATCTAGTCTGTCTCATTATAATTTAGAAATTCAACTAAGTAAAAGGGAATATGCCCACTTAAGAACTTCTCAGTGACAATGTGCAGGTGATTAAAATAATCAAGAGAGAAAAGTTTAAGGCAGATGTAGTTTATGTCTCAAGAAGCTTGTAATATTGTGAAAAAAATAATCAAGTAGGGGAGGAAGCATTATGTTGTCCACTTTAAAGATAAGAAAGCTGAGGCCCAGAAGGGGTGACTTATAAATGGCAAAGCCAGCATGAAACAAGCAAATGAGAAACTGTCTGATAGTAATAATGTTCTGCTGTGATAGTACTGGGGGAGGTGGCTCCTTTAGATTGGTGGATCCAGGAAAACCTGCTGAGAAGGGGACATTTAAGCTGAGACACAGATGGCAAGAATGAACCAGCCACGTGAAGTCTGGGTAGGAACAGGCCAGGCAGAGGGATTATAAATTAGTGGAAAAGTCTTAAAGAGGTGGCAGGGGGGCGGGGGAGGGAGGTGGAAGAGGGAGGTGTGGTGGGAGGGTGGTGGCAAGTTCAGCCTGTTTGAGAGTAAGACAAGGAAGAAAGAGAGAGGGCTGGAACAGAGCAAGTGAGAAGCAGCTGGTGGAGGAGACCACAGAGACAGGCAGGGGCTGGATCTCAGAGGGCCTGGGAAGCTTCATGTAAGGAAGCTTTTGAAATAATTTAGGTAAAGGAGTGACATGATCTGATTTATGCTTTTGGAAGTTCCTGCTATACTTTGAGAGTTTCTTACAAAGTTAAACACACTTAGCATCCAACCCAGCAATCCCACTCCTAGATAATTACCTGAGAGAAATGAAAACTTATGCTCACTCTAAAAATGATATGCAAATGTTTATAGCAGATTTAATCACAGTTGCCAACAAAGGAAGGGAAACAGCTACAATGCCTTTCAACTGGTGGATAAATAAACAAACTCTGGCACATCTGTACAATGGAATATGATTCAATAATGAAAAGGGATGAACTACTTGCTACATGCAACACCATGGATGAATCTCAAATGCATTGTGCTAAGTGAAAGAAGCCGGACTCAAAAGGCCACATTCTGTTTGATTCCATTTCCATGACGTTCTGGAAAAAGGAAAACTATAGGAACAGAAAACAGATCAGTGTTTGCTAGAGGGTGGGAATCAGGGAAGGAGCTGACTACAAAGGGGCAGCATCACCTCGTATTTTGGGGAGCGTTGGAACTATCTACATCTTGATGATGGTGTGGTTATTCTGAATACATTTACCTAAACATGTAGAATTGGACACCAAAAAGAGTAAATTTTATTGTACGCAAATAAAAATAAATACATAAAAAGGTATTATTCCAGATTAGAAGGAGGGAGACCATTTAGGAATTTACTGAAACTGTTTAGGCAAGTTCTGACAGTCTTCTGGATTAGGGACAATGCCCTTCCAGTCCTCAGAGCACCTATCCCTCCATTGTTCATCCAGAAAGAGGACAATATACACTCTTGAGTTGAATGAGTAAACTTCTTCAGGGTCATTAACAGCTACAATGCAGTTAATGTTTTCCTGCTTCCACCTAATTGTTCTGTCCCCAGGTGAGCAACACCAACAGCGACACTGAGAAAGGGCCTCTGTGACTCTTGGTTTGCCTTATTCTCTGCCAATGTGACTAATGGCTCAGTTGGGGAAGGATTGCACATCTCCTAAATTTGCATCCACTCATTTGAAACAACATCCTTGAGGTTCATTGAGCTGAGCAAGATTCACATAACCCAGGCAGGCCCTGTTGGAGAAGTGCTGACAAGAATGGGTGTGAGCTCAGTGTTTGTTTTGCCACCTTTTTATCCAGGTGCAATTCAATAAATCCACTGCTACATTAACATGAAAAATCCTGTTTATGCAAAAAACAAGAACAAAACACACACATCCCATATCACTCTCATAAGAAAGCTTTCCTTCCTTCCAACTGCTTTCCATGGCACTGGAAATGCAGAGCTTATTTAAAGAGTCCTCAGCAAGTGCTAGTCTTAATGAAACGACGGAAGTCAGAATCTAAGGGCTGCTTTAGAAAGCTCAATGTAGGTTTCAAGCCATTTTTGAAAACCAGGTTCCCAGAGTAGAGCAGCCACTTGATTATCTTATTCCCCTCCTAGCAATTAGGAGAACAAAGGAAGCAATGGCTAGCTTGATGACAATCTTGAGGATTCTTATAATCACCAATTTCAGAGGTGAAGTGGGGGGAGAGTATCCAAATGAATAATCATTAAATGTAGAAGTTTTTTTGGGGGGCGGGGGAAGGGTATCAGAAGTGGGTAATATCTGATCATTGCTGCCTCTCCCACATGCCCCAGCTATGAAGAAGCTTCTTGAGATAATGCAGGGGACGATGTGCGCTCTCATCTGCAAAGATTTCAGCCTGCCTGTGTGTACAGCGAGACGTTAGTTGTAGCTCATCTCTGTCCTTAGAATCTTAACCACTGTCTCCCAATCAACATGATTGTTCCTCTTCAGCAAACACTGCTTGACCAAGCAAGTGGCTCCACCACCAACCTAAGCACACAAATCAGAAAGGGGGGCATGATCCTTAACCACTTCCTCTCCCTACTCCCTACCTCTGTCAACCTCCTAGTCTGGTGGATCTACCTTCAAAAAAGTCCTTGAATCTACCACTTGTTCCAATCTATTGGTCAGAGCCATAGTCACCTTCTAATTGAGCCATGCGGTAGCTCCTAACTGCTCTTTCTGTTTCCCCTCTCCCACCCTCTTTAAATGATTCTTACACTGCAGCCAAAGCAGTCTTAAAATATATATTGATTTCAGAGAGGAAAGGAGAGGAAGAGAAAGAAACATCAATGATTAGAGAGAATCATTGACTGGCTGCCTCCCGCATGACCCCCAGTGGGGATCAAGCCTACAACCCAGGTATGTGCCCTGACCAGGAATCAAACCATGACCTCCTGGTTCATAGGTTGATGTTCAACCACTGAGCCACACTGGCTAGGCCAGAGCAGTAATTAAGAAACCCAAGACTTGTAGAATCATTGCCTCACTTAAAATTTTTCAATAGCTTCTCTTGACTTCTGGATTAAGGCCAGACTTTAATGATATGGCAGAGACAACAGTACTCATCAAATATTCTATGTGCTCCCTTATACTTGGAGCTGGCTTGAAGACAGGCAGGGCTATGTGACTGGTTCAGGACCGTGGGCTATGAGTGGGAGTGACAAGGGTCACTTCTAAAGCTGGGGCACTGCTGATATATAACTCACTCTTCCTCGATCTTCCGCTGCCACAAAAACTAGGGAGTCCATGTGTTCCAGATGGTGCCATTACAAGACGGCCCAGCCTTATTAGTCTGGGTTCCTGCGTGACTCATGTGAGCAGAGCATATAATGTGGGTGAGAAAGAACTTTTTCTTTGTTAAGCCGCTGAAATTTTGGAGCTGTTTATTATCATAGCCCATCGTCATTAATGGTTTACAAAGCTCTTTGAACCTGTCTTCCATTTATTTCCCTGGCTTCATTTTTTGGACACTCTCTGAGCTCCAGCTCCAGTATTCTTTCAGTCCATTGGATATAACACACTTCCTCATCCTGCAGGACTTTTGCACATGTTACTTCCATTCCCTAGAACCCTCTTCCCTCCATGCTTACCTACATAACTCCCTTTCATCTGTCAGATCTTGGCTTAGGAGGCATTTGCTGAACCCAACCCAGGTAAGTTGCACATCATATTCTCCCTCCCCACAAAGTTCCCTCTACATTACTCTTTGTGTCATTCATCACACTTATAACTGCTTGATTAATGTCTCACTTTACGTTCTGAAAGTAGGGACCCATGTCTGTCTTGTATCTTTAGAACTTCGCACAGGACGATATAGTAGGCACTCAGTGAAAAATTAGTTGAATGACTGAATATTAGGATGCAGTCACCCTGAAAGGTTTGTTCTCTAGTTTTTTTCCAGGTTACTCTGACAACCTCCTGAATACTTCCCCGTTCACTCACTTGTTATGCAATTTTTTTAATGGAGTACTTGTTCTGTGTTAGGCTGGCTTGTGAAGTACAAGCAATATACCCATCAGGTATTCGGAGAAGAGATAAATGAGTGTTCAACTAGTTGCTGAAATTTTATGGAGAAAGCGGGTTTCTAGCTGAGTCTTGTAAAATGAGTGAAATTGGAACAAGTAGAGAGAATTGGGTGGGTTGGGTGTACCTGGTAGGGGCCTCAGCAGGAGAAAAAGCACTGGGGATGAGAATTTATTAGAGATAGAAGACCAGCCTCTCTGTATGTACCCTTCTTCCATCCCTCCTTTCCACTTTTCATCCCTTCCACACTGATACAGTAGAGGGGTTACAGAGAACCCTGAGACCTGTGCAGGATTCTGGACACTCCATTTACTTCAGAACCCCTTTGACTCTTATGAATGAAAGAATTGGTTCCTTCTCTCCAGTTATGCCTCTGTACTGTCTTTACCCCACTCTCCTAGAGGTCAGGGAGCATGCCTTTTACTTCTTTCATAGCTCCCCACTACTGACTTTTACTGCTTTATTTTATTTTATTGTTTTATTTTATTTTTGGTTAATCCTCACCCGAGGATCTTTTTTTCCATTGATCTTTTAGAAGAGCAGAAGAGAGAAGGGAGGAAGGGGAGGGGGAAAGAGAGAGAGAGAGAGAGAGAGAGAGAGAGAGAAACATTGATGTGAGAGAGACACATCGATTGGTTGCCTCCCACACTCACCCCGATTGGGGTCAGGGACCAAACCTGGGCCAACATTCTAACCACTAAGCAATACCTGCCAGGGCACTTGGACTGCTTTATGCCTGGTAAGCACTAATAAATGCTGAATCTTCTCCTTTAAATTTGCAATGACCTGCTTCAAGCTCAGGTAGGGCTGAAGGTTACAGAGGTTAGAGACTCCCAAGTTACATTAGGTAAATATCCTAGCATGTGTTCTTTCCTCTTTAAAAAAACAAAGAAGAAATATGTGCTCATTTCAGAAGATTTACAAAATACAAGCCAGCAGAAAAAAATTGAAATCTTAGAGTCTCACCATTTGGTGATATTTTGGTACATTTCCTTTTAGTTCTTTATCCATTAGTATATACACATATATTTGTAAAGCTAGTTTTATATAGTTCAATTTGTTTCTTTTTATTGGCAGGAAACATATCACATCAAATTTATCATATGAACCATTTCTAAGTGTACAGTACAGTAGTGTAAGTAATGGTTGTGAAATTGATCTCCAGAACTCTATCCCATTAAACTTTATTTTACTTGACAATAAATCATAAACATTTTCCCATAATTCCAAATACGCCATGATACTGAATATGCTTCTCTAATATTATTTTTAATAAGTATATTTTCATCACCATTATTTTTAAAAACAAAATTCTAATTGTTTCTTTTTAGATTATTATGTTTTTAGATTATTTCTGTTTTTTTTTACTATTATACACAATACTATGGTGAACACATGTGCACATTTTATACACATATCTCTGCATACTTATTTTAATATCACCTTATCATAAACTCTCTGATGTGAAATTGCTGATTCAAAGGAGATGTACATTTTTAACATTCTTGATATGAGTTAGAGTTTAAATATGAGAGATGACACCAATTTACATTCCTATCAGCAGAATAAAATGGTCCATTGCCCCATACTCTTGCCAGAACTGGATCTTATCATCTGGCATCTTTTCCTAGAGACTTCAGTTAGTTCTGAATAAGCCTCAGATCAAATGGAAATTGCTCTCAGGAATCACTGTGTGACATGCATCTTTCTGGTAAGCTTAATCAGATGTAGACTTCATGCTCACATACCTCAACAAACAAGATTGGGAAGATGCCGATTTTGTCTCCTAACTTCCCTTCTGCCCAGTTCTCATCCACTCGGCTGATCACAGTGATGATATCATCCTGAAAGACAAAAAGTCTCATGGTCAGTGTTCTGTTTTCAGATGGTGAAAGCTCTCAGTGGACATCAGCTTAGAGCCCCAGATGGTGTGAGGTACAAGGCATGGAGTTCTTTCATGATTTGTTTACAAAATTTTCCTGCTAGATCATCTTTTTCCATAAAGGGCCGGACTTGGATCACCAAGATACAAGAGACATAGAAATAATTTGGAGGATCAGTGGACTCCAATAGGAAAACTTAGAGATGTTTCTAATTTCTAATCACCAGCAGAATCTGGCCTTTTTGTTTAAATTAGTCTGATGAGGAAATCAAGATGAAAGCCTTAGGAAGACAGACGATCTTAGCACAAGGAAGAATGAATTTCATTCTGATTTTGAAGACTTTTCAGAACCTATAAGTATTCAATGTATCAAATGTAAAGTGACTTTTAACTCATTTTTTTTCTTACTATAAAAGTTTATATGTAGACTTTTTATTATAAAAGGTTATATGTAGAAACATCTTAAAATACAGATAAGCAAAACAAAGAAAAAAATTCTATCACAATATAGGTATGGTCACTGTTAGCACCTTAGTTAACACCTTTTCCCCCAGATTATTTTCTATGAAGATAACACATATATACATGTACATATAAACATACTAATTTTAGGCTAGCCTGTGTGGCTCAGTGGTTGAACGTCGAACTGTGAATCAGGAGGTCATGGTTTGATTCCCTTTCAAGGCACATGCTCAGGTTATGGGCTTGATCCTCAGTAGGGGCATGCGGGAGGCAGCCGATCAATGATTCTCTCTCATTATTGATGTTTCCATCTCTCTGTCTCTCTTCCTTACTCTCTGAAGTCAATAAAAATATATTTTAAAAAGCATACTAATTCTTAAAATCTGTTCCAAAAACATACACAAATTAATATAATAAAGTACATAAATTTTATATATAAAGCTTGATGAGTTTTTACATTAACTATATCCATGGAACACCATCCAGATCAAGAGTTATAAACATGGCCAGTATCTAGAAGGTTCCTTTGTACCCTTCCTATCACCTAACAAGAGGTGACCACTCTTCTGATTCCTCGCATGCATGGTCATTCTGCCTCTTATTGCACTTCAGACAAATGTAGGACACATTGATTTTTTACTTAATACCATATCAGGGACTTCTTTCCACATCCATACCTGTTCATCAATCTAAACCTAATAGTCACCTGCTGATCTCTTTGACCTTTTGACCCATGCCCCTGGGTAATTTAAATGAAACTAAATCTAAATCAATTTATTGCATTATATCTTTTCTTAACTTTTCTGTCCTTATTATGCTTTGCAATTACATATTTAGTGGTTAGTATTTTTTTAATGCTTATCTGCCCCATCAGAACATAAACTTTATGTGTGCAGGGCCTGGGTCTGTTTTGTTCATTTCCGTGTCTCCAGCACCTAATACATTGGCCTCCCTTTAGGAGTCATCCAATAAATACTTCCTTGTTTTGTTTTTTTGCTTATCCTCACCAGAGGATATTTTTTCTATTGATTTTTAGAGAGAGTAGAAGGTGATGGGAGGGAGGGGGAGAGAGAGAAACATTGATGTGAGAGAGAGACATTGATTGGTTGCCTCCTGCATATGCCCTGACCAGGGCCAGAGATCAAACTTGCAACCCAGGCAGGCACATGTCCTTGACTGGAAATTGAACCTGTGACCCTTTGGTGCGTGGCTCAGCACTCTAACCACTGAGAAGCACTGGCTAGAGGGGAAAATATTTCTTGAATGAATGCATGCATGAATAGATGAATGTG
>NW_006300372.1:3898675-3900489 GCF_000327345.1 Myotis davidii | reverse complement strand
ACCATGCTGAATTCATGTTTAATTTGGATATAATGAGTTCAGAAAGACCATGCGATTTCCTAGTGCAGTTTCAGCCTCCATACCCTTCCAGAATGAATCAAATTTTCTCTTTTGGTTCCTTGTCATAACTTACCATTTATGTGTCTGTTTCTTCCACTAGTCTGCTGGGTCTGTGATGGTAGGAACAGTGACTCATCACTTTGTTCCCAGTGGAGAGGTTGGCACATGGATGGGCCTACTGAATGAATGAGCTGTAAGTGCCCCAGAGAGGGGCAAAAACAAAAAAACAAAACCCCCAAACCCCAAACAGGATGCTTTCTGCCTGTGTCTTCCTCCAGCTGCGTCCCCAGAGCACAGTGTCTAATGCCTGGCACACAGTGAACACCGAGTAAAGGCTTGTGGAATTGAACTGTCCTTCCTCTGACTGCAGTTGAAATATGGCCTGTGCAGTTTGGGCTACAGAGTGACCTTCCTTAGGGGACTCACTTGGAGGTGCCAAGACAAGAATGATCAGTATTTCAAAATGTGGAGGGCAGTGAGGTTATCTACTAGGAGGGAATGTGAAGTAAATCTCGTCTCTGGCAGTGGTGGAATAAATATGTCCTACAAAGCAGACCTTTCCAGAGCCAGTGGGACAGTACCACTTCTTATATTTGATTTATCATAAGTAGCAAAGAATAAAAACCACCCCAACTATGGTTTCTATGAGGAAATTTGAATGTTGAAGGAATAAGAAATACTGAACAGAGAATTAAAGGAGTCTAGACTTTAGTACAAGTATGCAGGCAAAACATTTTTAGGGTGATTAATGTCCTTGGAAAGTATATCTTGTAAGAGTTTTTTCTTTTTAACGATAGACATACTATTTTAAAAAAATATTTTTATTGATTTCAGAGAGGAAGGGAGAGGGAAGGAGACAGAAACATCATCGATGAGAGAGAATCATGGATCGGCCGTCTCCTGCACGCCCCCTAGTGGGGATTGAGCCTGCGACCCAGGCATGTGCCCTTGACTGGAATTGAACCTGGGACCCTTCGGTCCACAGTCCGATGCTTTATCCACTGAGCCAAACCGGCCAGGGCTTGTAAGAGGTTTTTTATGTTTAAAGGTATAATTATGCTATGGTGTGTGTTTGGAGTGTCTTGAATGTAACATTTACAACAAAATAGATGGTTGTAAATGAGAAGAATTAGGTGATGAGAACTTGGTCGGTAAGAATAGCCTTACAGATACATGATAAAGAGATAAGAACTGTAGTGTTGCAAGCACGCTATCAAATTGTGTTTGTAATTTTCTGTCCACATGTCTGTTCCTCCCACTACTGTGTCTGAGGTCAGGGACTGGGAATTGTTCATGCTGTATCCCCAGTGCCTGCAAAGAATAGGTGCTCACATGCTGGGATTGTGAGCTGGATCCCCAGTAGGGGGCGTGCAGGAGGCAGTCAATCCATGATTCTCTCATCATTGATGTCTCTATCTCCCTCTCCCTTCCTCTCTTTGAAATCAGTAAAAATATATATTTTTAAAAAGAAAAAGAAAAAGAATAGGTGCTCAAAGTGATTGTAGATGATGAATGTGTAATGCTTATTCTCATAATTGCAATAGAAAAGGCTTAAGGATTTCTATCAAACGGCTATTGATAGATTTCTCTAGTGACTTCATGTCTATGTAGTTTGAATTATACACACACATTGCATATACAAGCACATATGTGTGTATACATATGTGTATACATACATAGATATATATACTTCATATAATTTAAAAATATAAACAAATATTAAGCAAACAACTCCAGGTTCTTCACATTCTCTA
>NW_006300372.1:3877955-3898471 GCF_000327345.1 Myotis davidii | reverse complement strand
ATAAAGTTGAATTAGATGACCTGTGGACCATATCTTTGAGATGGACACTCTAATTATGCCCATTTCTAAGTAGGGTGACTGAGGCACAGAGTGACTGAATAACTTGCCTGGGGTGACACAGTTGGGAAATGGCAGGTATGGGATCTGAACTCAGGCCACCTGAGTTTAGAGCTCCTGTTCTTAACCACTATGCAGGGACAGGGATCTGGATTTAACTCCACATGTATTTGAGTGAGTCAGCGACTCCTGGGCCTGGACGCGGACTGTGAATTCTGGCTCCATCTCTTTTCCCTTGAGTGACCACGCTCAAGCTATTTACTCTTTTCTTAAACCACCTTCATTTATAAAATGAGGTAATAGTAGAACACCCATCTCATAGGGAGTTGTGAGGAATCAGTAATATTCATAATAGTTTTAGCTTATGGCTTGGTACATAGTATGTGCTCCAATAAATGATCTCCCTTATTATCATCACCTATAATGGAGGGCTGATGATATCAGTTATGCATATTCCTCAGTATCGATGGGAAGAAAACTGGGCTGAAAACTCCCCGAAGACAGAAAGTGTTACATGAGGGAGATGCAGCGGAACTTGTCTTCATCCTTCTCTAAAAACTGTAAACCTCACCAGTGTTAGCCTCTCTAGGAAGTACAACTGACACATCATTAGTCAGAAATCAATCATCAATATTTAAAATTTACCTAAAGAATCATCATTTGTTAAATCTGTTGTCTGTCTAAATCATTATTTCAGTCAAATGCCTTTCTTTTTTTCCTAATCGAAACGGTTTCTCCACACAGAAAGGACCTCACTCTGCTCTCCCGGAAGCCAGTTTGACAAACTGAAAGTTCGAATAACTTAGGTTTAGTGGCAAGCCCGCCAGTGTCAGCTGGGATTGTGCTTCACGTTGTGCTTTCTCAGCACTGGGGTGGAACAGTCCCCTCTCCTGGGGGCAGCCTTGCTTTTGTAAGGGGGTGGAAGAAAACATTCATTCTGTTCTTCAAGGACCTTCTGAGGCTGCAATGTTCATTTGAAAAGGAATTGCAAGCAGTTTAGGGGTAGAGCCAGGACAGGAGCAGCAGCGTCTTGCTGACGGATGGCAGAGAATGCTTTCCTGCTGGTCCCTGGGTACAGTAAGAGGAACCCAAAAGGGTAGGAAACCGCAGGAACACAGCTCATCCTCAGCAAAGATGTGAGAACAAGGAGGTTTACAGGGCCGTGGGTAAATGGAATTGACTGAATAAATTATGATGCACCCATACAATGGAATACCCTACAGTTATTAAAATTGATGATGTTGATCTATAATTAATAGCATTGAGTTACTCAGAATAAACTGTTAAGTATAATAGAAGAGGTTAAAACAGTGTGTAGACTAAACTTTTATTATAAATACATACATACATATATATATCTTTTTTTACCCAGGAAAAATGCTAAATGCTAGATGGCTATCCACCAACATTTTAAGAGGGGTTTATTTCTAAGTGGTAAGATTTTTGAATACTAAAAAAGTTATTTCCCTAAGTGCTTAGCTGTGTTTTCTAACTTTTCTACAATAAATTGATTGTATTGCCTATTACAATTGGATAGTAAAAATAAAATAAATAACTGAGGGATGAGAAGTGAAAGACAAGGGAAAGGAGTTTGGGAAGGAAATAAGCCAAGAAGAGACTGGACAAAAATCGTGCACTTATGGATGAGGACAGTGGATGGGGAATGAGGGAGGAGGGTGGGGTGGGAACTGGGTGGAGCGGAGTTATGGGGGGAAAAAAGAGGAACAAATGTAATAATCTGAACAATAAAGATTTAATTAATAATAATAATAAAAAAGAAATAAGCCAAGCTGAGTAGGATTGGCAGACTACTCAATCAACTTTTTGGACACATTCTTACCTGAAAAATAAGCAGATAGATAGATGCTGAATGAGAGCAAAAGATGTGTGTGTGGGGGGTGATCTAAACTGGCTATACTTCCAGGGTTGGCTGTATCAGGGACAAAGTTATCCCTCCATATTCCTTCTTTCCAATTTTCCATTGAAATAAATCACTTTTTTTTTCTGGTTACATGACCACCTAGAGTAGCAGTCACATTTTCCAGCTTCCCTGACAGCTGTGTTCTGGCCAAAGGGGTCTAAGTAACTTTTAGGAAGTGTTTTTACTGAATGAGACCAATTTTCTCTTTTCTTTCCTCCATTTTGCTATGTGGAATGGAGATGTGATGGCTGGGGCTCTAGCTGCTATCCCGAACAGTGAGGAGGAAGGTCACACCCACAGAGGAAAGGAAGTAGTCTGGGTTGTAGAGTCACTACTGAAGTCCTGAACCACTTTACTGCCAGACTTTTGTCTGAAAGTTAAATAAACTTCCATCTTGTTTAATGCACTGTTATTTTGGATTTGAAAAGGAAAAGAAAAGAAAGGAAGAATTTTAAAATTAAGAAAAAAAATTAAATCCCCTTTGACTTTGTATTATAATAATAACATCAATAGCTAATATTTATTGAGTATTTTAATGACTACTGAGCATGTATGTAAAACTAAAATTGCACTAAACGCTTAAACCTCTTTGAAGTTGCATTGACTCTGAAACCCTGAGATAGTGCCAATGGTTTTGTTGACCATAAATGACCCTAGGACACTGGTGGACTGTCCAGTGGGAGTTGGAGAGAACACATAACATTACAATGCGTGTTGTCAAACACACTTAGTCTCCAGTTTTCTGACACCGAGTGCCAACTGTGGTACTTTCTTCCCTTAGGATGTTAATTCATAATTGTTTATTTTTTGTTGATGTGTGATACCTTTTCCATTGATTTAAATGTATACATTACTTTTACTCCACATGGCCAGCAGTACTCATATATTCCCAAGCCACTGGACCACTTGAGTGCATAAATGCCACTGTTTAATGAAATACATATATTCAGGCCTGTAAAACCTCACAGTATGAACTTGGGGTACTTCTGCAAATGATTCTGACTTCTGGGTATTTACATGGACCATGGTGATACCCAAAAGAAAACTGCTTTTTTACTTATAGATTATTTCATTGAACTTTGTAAAAATGGTTATCATTAGTGAATTTACTGTGCCCTCCCAAACTCGTCATCTTTTCTCTACCTCCCCTCAGTATAGGTAAGTATCATGAAAGGGAATTGTAAATTCTATTTTTAACACAAAGACTCTTTTCATCTTCTTTCTCTTCATTCTGGACAACCCCTCCCCTTGTAGTCTCAGTTCTACATTCATACCCATAGGACATATTGCTTCCACGCTGTAAAGGATGAGGAAGGGAAGGGGAGGGAGAGAATCTGAAAAGGGGAAGGACATGAACAATTATTGTTGTTCTGGCGAGCCACAGAAAAATTTCTGGCATTTGCCCAATTGTACTTTCCATGTATTATCTCAATCATATGATCTCTTGTACCAGTGAAGTGGATGGTACACCCCATTTTACTGAAGAAGCAGCAGAAGTTGTGAGGTGTTTGATGTTATACCGAGAGGTCACACAGCTTGTGTATGGCAGCCCCGAGACTGACTTAGGCTCATTTGACCTCAAAGCAGCCTGGCTCTTCATCCAGCTGAAGTCACCTAAGTGTGTATTTCCATCATAAAACTCATTGGGGGCTCTGTTTTGTAATCAAAATCGGAACAGAGTATGAATGTAATTTGCTTGCTGCTGGCTGCATTAGCATGAATTATTGAGCTCCAGAGCCCTCACATAAAAGTTAAGCACCTGAAGAGACTCAGCTGGTTGATTCTATCCGGTCCTCAGCTGTTCTCTCAAGGGAAAATGACTCCAAGTGCCACATCAGCAATCACCGTTGTCTTGTTGGTAACAGCGTTCATCACCCATAAGTGTTTTCCCAAGCGCAGGCAGGAGGGGGAAGGGGGAAGTAGGAGTGGAGGTCTCACAGCCAAGTTATTACCACACTCTCTTTCTTGGTGTTTTCCTGAAAGTCAGATAATCCAATGGAAGCTAGTGTGTACCTAAGAAGCTTTCCTTTTCTGGGATTCAAAAGACTCAAGATTTCTATGCTCCTGTAATTTTCTATTGCTGTGTCACCTCAGTAGGGTTTGAAAGCCACAAGGGCCATGCTTCTTGGAGGAACAATGCATAGAAATAAGGAAGCAGGGCATGTGGAGGTACTCATAGTAGAATTATGTTGGACTAATTATGAATGTTAGTAGTAAAATTATGGCAAGCATCCCTTCTTTGCTCTTCTGATGGGCATGTCATTCACTCTGGTCTCACCACACACACAGAGTTATGCAGTCCAGGCAGGCCAGTTAGAGTATCCCAATCCCCCTGGCACAGTGGTTGGTACAGGTGAGGCATGTGCCCCAAACAAAGCCAATTAGAATCTTCCTTGAAGTTTGATATATAGATGCCAAGAAGTGAGTCTTACTTTTGGATCATGAACCTTGAGTGATGAGCTGTCGACTACCATTGGTGATATTTCCCAACCAGTAGACACACCTGCCTGATTACAGCTGCAGAAGGCAGCAGAACCAGAGCTATAGTGAGATAGATAGCTAAATAGATAGGTAACTGGATAGATGGAGCCTTGACAATAACATTTGAATACCTAGATCCAGTTGTCCTTGAAGGATACTCAGTTAAATGAGACCATATCCCCTCAGTTAAACTACTTGGAGTTATTTTCTGACACTTGAAACTGAACAAGTCCTGACTAACACATATTAAAAATCCAGAAACAACAAAACTGGGTAACAATGGAGTATTCAAATAGCAGACTTCAGAACAGCAGGAGGTCTAGCTGGCAGGAGCCCTGAGTTTATTTCCCATTTGAAAATAATGAAGGAGGCATGTGGTTGATAACAGGGTGAGAGGAAAGGAGCCCAAGTAGAGCAGAACCACCCCAGTGAGGCACACAAGGGGAAAAGTGAGCTGGGGGGTGAGAACACAGCCTGCTATGTGCCCAGCTCTTCACCATGCTCTAGTGACACTTCCCACTCATTTAGAAAGGAGTTGGCCCAGTTCTCTCAAGTCTTGGCACCAGGTGAGGCCAACATCAACATGCTGAGCTAACTGCTTGCTTCCCTGAGCTGGTCATGAGATCACCCATCACTGCAGAAGGGAGCCAAGGAAAAACATCCTGGCCTTTGGCTCAAGCTATCATTCACCAGGCTATGAATTTTCTGTTCGAGAATTCCGGACTTGTGGCTGAAGCGCCTCTTTTATCTTTATCTCTGAGCCCTGAACATAAACAGGTGTTTAATAAATGCTTGATGGATGAGTGAATTTGTGAATAATTAAGAAGCATCCAGGAATCACCATTCCGAGAGAAAAAGGATGCATGCAAGGTTAATAAGTATGACTGATAATAGTGATTTGAAATCAGATCTATTGGTATGAGCTGAAAAATTTTAAAAAGGAGAGTTTGGTTATATTTTCCAGATTGCCCTGAACTTTAATAATTTGGTGCTTCACACACTCAAAAATTGTGCAATACTCCCATAAACTCAGGAAACACTGAGTTAAACAAAGCCACATACGTTTCTTTGCTGACCTTCTCAGAAGGTTTACTCTGCTGATGTGATTTTGTATTTGCATCTGGACCACTTTGCAGGATTAGCAGAACAGGCCTGGGGAATGCTGGGTAAGGCAAATGTGACTTCCCCCGGGATTTCACTCTATTGGCCAGACAAAGGGTCAACTGACTGTCCTGGATCCTAACTTCCTAGTCTCTGCTTAGCCAGCTGAGCCACCTCCCCATCCTCCCTCCCCGATAACCCTTTTGGAGTAGTTTGTTGGGGACAATGGAGTGTATATTAGAAAGTGCTGGCTGGCCCTTGAGCACGTTTTCCCTTCTCTGCTGAGCAGAGAGAACTCAACAGGATCAGGCCTGGCTGCTCTTGGCCAAGCCCGGACCATCTGCTGCCCGGGGGCTTGCGTTCACCAGAGGCACACATTACTGTGGTCTTCTCTAAGTGCGAAGCCCTGAATGTGGGCCTTCGAATTTGAGGGCAGGCTATGAGACACTCGATGTGAGTTTCTTTTTTTATAGAGAATTTTACTTGTTCAGGAAGGTACTAGGGTGCAACAGAACACAGATATTAGAGTCAAATAAGACGTTGGCTTGCATTCTGGATTTTGTAACTTTGGCCAAATCACTTCCTGATTCTTAGTTTGGATCACCCACAAAATGGGGCCAATGCTAATACTTCCTTGTGCAGTAAACTCAGCAAGTCTGAGTTATACAACTGCACATGTTCCAATGAAAGTTCTGGCCCTTGACCTGAGAGATAACCCATAAGCCCTTGAAATATCTTGCCTGATCAGTGAGACTTTGACTTCCTGGGGCCTTGAGACACACCAGAGTCTAAGCTAACGAAGTGATTTATGGTGGTGGGTGTGGCTCATGCACTACAACCTTGACTTCTAGAGGGGCTAGAGACTAAAGTCAACCACACAGGAAGTCAGTCATGCCTACCTGACCAAAACCCAGTAATTGTCCCAGTCATGCCTACCTGACCAAAACCCAGTAATTGTCCCAGGACATCCAGTCTCTGGTGAGCTTCCATGGTTGGCAATATTTTATGTGTGCTGTTATGCACTGTTGTGGGGCAAAATAAGTGCTCTCTGCTCTGGGAGAGGACAATTCAAAGTTGTGCCTGGTCTTCCCTGGACTCTGCCCTGTTTAGCTTTTCCCATTTCTGACTTTAATCTGTATCCTTTCACTGTAATAAATTATAAATGTGAGTATCACATCTTTGCTGGGTTGAGTGAGCCCTTCTAGTGAATCATTGAATCCGGCGGGGGGGGAGTCTTGGGGGCTTCTGAACACACTTTCTCATGGGTTTGTTGAGAGAACTAATGAAATAAACTACATTGAGTAGTTAGTAGAATGCTCAGCAAATAAGAAGTATTCAACCTGGCCAGTGTGGCTCATAGTTCGATTCCTGGTCATGCACAAGCCTGGGTGCGGGCTTGATCCCCAGTAGAGAGTATGCAGGAGGCAGCAGATCAGTGATTCTTCTCTCCCTCTTCCTTCCTCTGAAATCAATTATATATACATGTATTCAGTAAACAAGGATACTTAGAGATTTTTCCCAAAGGAGGAGAGGGAAGTAATGAATTACTGTTACACTCTGGCCTGATTTTTCCAACCCTACTTGTTATTCATTCTTTCTTTCAATAATTTTTTTGAGTGACAACTATGCCAAACATTGTGTAGTTGGAGAAAGAAAGATCAAACTTATAAGTAAATAGATAAATATATAATTACAAGTTGCAGTAAGTTTTATGGAAGAAAAGAATAGGGGGGTGAGAGATACTGAGAGTTGGGAAGGGAAATGATATAAGATTCATATTATTGGCCGGCTCTATCTCTCTAAAAATCTATTCTGTTCTGTGATTTTTGCCATGTATTTCTCTCTTTATTTCACCTTCCCCCAGTCTCTGTCTTCCAGTCCTAGGTAGAGAGCTGGGGCATCATAGCGCTCCAGTTCTGTTCTTTATCCATCTCCTGACACTTTGAGTCAGTGGGCATGGCCTTCTTTCCTCCCTCTCTTAATAAAATATGAATTAAGCACTACTTTCCCTTAGTTCCAGGATATGCCAGAACTTCTTTCCCTTGCTTCCTGCTGCCTCCCAACAGGGTCCTATTGCAGGAAAAAGGTGAATGAAGCAGGAGTTGACACCAGTGGGCAAAGAAAGAACAACTCAGAGTCGTCAGCCCCTTTAGCATGCTTTCATTTTTCCTCCAAACATTTCTCTGAGATTGCTTTGGGGTGATCTCATTCCCCCATCATAGGAGGTAATCCCAGACAAGTTCATAGCCATATCCCTGGCTCCTGGCATAAGCTGGTTCTTAATAAATAGCTTGGGGTTGCTTTTGAAATGGGTTGGGTGCCAGGTCCCAGAGATGTTAAGTGAGATAGCACTGAAATTATCCAGAGAACCAAAGCATTTTCTTTGCATTGCTTATTCCAGAAGGGCCCAGGGCACCTGTGAGGAAGGGCTGGAGGTACTGGCAGCTTGAAGGACAACGGGAGGAACTATCTCATTCATCCCAGGAGGAAATTCTGCTTCCTTCCATTATCCACATTTCCAGAGTGAGTTTTGCTGAAGGTGTGGCTTCTGGTACACGAGTCTCTTTCCACATGGTTTGAGGAACAGCCAGATCCACCATGCAGAAGAAAGAAAGATGAGTCAATGACTCTCCCACCCTCACCTCTTCCTCTGGCTTAGGAAAATAAAGCTTTCATTACATGGTCACAGGCTTTCTCTCTCAAGTTATTTCTTTCTTTCATTTCCACATAAAGATTTCTGGAGCTGAAGGAGGAATGACTAGTGACAACATGACCCAGGCAAAACAGTAGAATGTTTCTGATAATGGGGCCATCTGGTCTGGGCACTGGAGTTGACCTCTAGATGTGATGCTCAGAAACTAGTGTCTTTGAGTGATGCACAGAACCTCAACTGCAAAAAGATGATTTTTTACCTTTCCTTCCAACTCTAAAGATAACAGGATGTTAAGGTGAATGATCAATACTACAGGAGTATCTTTACAATACTACAGAAATAAAGGTGATGGATTTGAAATGGAACCAAATTGGCAAAATGTAGATAACTATTGAAATTTGAGTCATGGGTAGAAGGCAAGTTATTGTACTATTTTCTCCACTTAAGTGTGTGTGTGTGGTCCTCCTTAGAATTGCTGGTGAGGTGCAGGTGCCATCAGCAGCCCAGACTGCAGTGGTGAGGAATGAAGTGGCTGTGAATGCTCCCAGACCCTCGGGGACAATGACTTTGAGGATGAGAACTAAAGTGGTTGGGCTTGTCTTCTGTTGTCAAAAAAGTTACATCTTGATTTCAAATGGATTAGTCTTCATTGTCAAGACTTGTCTCTCTCTCTCTCTCTCTCTCTCTCTCTCTCTCTCTCTCTCTCTCTCAGTGTGTGTGTCTCTGTGTGTGCATATTTACACGTATTTGCACTTTAATTTGGTGGTAGCATGGGAAAAACCTGCATGACCCTTGTTGAAAGCAGCAAGCCTGGGAAGTGAGAATTCTTCCCTCTCAGTTCAGTTGTCCTTGAAGCCAAGATGTTCATCCCAGGACCTTCTGCAATTTATCTGCCTCTTTTAAATAAAAATTCAGATCATTCCTTTCATTTATACTAAATGGAACAGATATAACCTTGGAGAAAAAAATACTTTGCCTGCCTATAGAGTTGGACCCCATGTTAGGAGTGAGTGTCTCTATACCAGAAAGATGCTAAAGATCCACATGTTATCTGTCCCACTAGACACAGGGTCATATTTTCAAGTAGAAAGCTTCAATTTAAGGAAACCTTTTGGAAGTCCCTGAGATATGGAAACTGTCTTCTCTGATTAAGCTATAGAAGTGTCTCAGCGGTTTTTGCAACCATTTTTCACTCTGAGATAGAGTCTGTAGTCCTCCTAGGAATGTGAGATATTGCAGGATGTGTGGACAGTTCTTTCTTCCCATAAGGTCATATCCAGATAGGTGACAGTATCCTTGGCATTGCCTCTGTCTTCTGCATCTTTTTCTTAGAAAGCCTTTACTGTCCCTGAAGGCTGAATTGTGTCTCTTTTTTTTTGTGAGCGATTGGGCTCCGTCTTTCCCCCATCACAGAACTCATCACTTTGCATTTTAATTGCTGGTTTACTTGTCTGCCTGTTCACCAGATTTGAACTCTGCACGGTCTGTGATTGTTCATCTAAATTCCTAACACCTGGCAAAGCGATGCCATCCACTAATTCATTCAACAAAAATGTACCAAATGCCTATAATAAGTAAGCCAGACACAATGTGTGCCTTTATGGGACTTACATTCTAGCAGCATCTAGTAAGCACTCAATAAGTATTTGTTGAATGAATGAATAAATGAATGAATCAATATTAAACCTCACCATTCCACTTAACCCTAATTTCAACTTTGATATTTTGCCATCTCTGTTCCTGACATAGGATTCCAACATGCCTGCCCAGCCAGCATAGCTCAGTGGTTGAGTGTTGACCTATGAACCAGGAGGTCACGGGTTTGATTCCCGGTCAGAGCACATGCCTGGGTTGCGGGCTCGATCCCAGTGGGGCATGCAGGAGGCAGCCAATTGATTCTCTCTTATCATTGGTGTTTCTCTCTCTCTCACCCTTCCTCTCTGAAATCAATAAAACAATATATTTTTTAAAAAGATTCCAACATGCCCAACTAGTTATTTTTCCAAGATTGGGGAGTATCCACGCATACTAGCCACAGATAAAATAATATTTTTCCAGGTCATCCTTTACAAAAAGGCCCCATTATTTAGAATGTGCTTTGAGCTCTGTCCATATCCCAGTTTTTCCAAAGGGTACCTGCCTGGGACACTTCTCTTATTGAAGACTCTCCCCACCCCCACATGTCTTCTACATCAAGTCTATAATCTCTATTGCAGGCAGCCATGATGAGTGACAAAAATTGCCAGCTGGTAGGAAAGGGAGCAGCAGAAGGGAGCAAGGAGATATCTTTTTCTGCCTATTCAGAACATTGAAATCCAATTTATTGCTGGCCACTTGAGCCAAAGAAAGCAGCTCTCAGCAGCTGTTGATCTGAGAGGCTCCAGCTCATTTCCATGACCTGGCTGTCACACTCCTCAGGCACGTCTGGGAGTGGGTCAGCATGAAGCAGCAGCCCTCCTGTTCTCCTCCCGAAGGCCTGGCCTTGGGTGGGCCTGTTTCAGGTGGCAGAAAATGTGATAGAGTCACTCCTTCAAAAATCTTTTTTTCTTGTGGATAGACATTCGTTGGTAATTGCTGCCCCAGGGTTCCTCCTCTTATTATTACTCTTGTCCTCAGTGGTGTGCTGGTCAGCCAGCTGGGGGTTGGGGGTTCTGATTGCATCAATTTCCATGGTGTAGATTCTCCTACTTTAACTACCAACCTGATGTCACTGAATAGGGAGGTGGGAAGACATAAGACCTGTGTGTTACTGCCTTTCGTGTTCCAGCACCACTAGATAGCTTGCTGTCTAACTGGCACTCACTCCAGAGTTGAAAGTTGCCCTAGACCAGCACCATTGTCTTTCTTACAGTTGGAACTCTAGGATATGGTTGTAAAATCCTTTTGTATCTGTTCTATCATTGGGCTCTGACCACAACACTGGCAGGTAAGAATGACAATGCGTATTTGGTAGAGGAAGAAACTGAGGCACAGGAAGATACGACTTGCCTCAGCTCCTATAGCTGGGGTTCACTGTTCTTCTCTCTCCACTCTTGACTCTGGGCGTTCTCCTCTCACACGGCCCATTGCAGCCAAATGGAACATCATTTTGTGCTACCAATGCCTCGGTCACTCTCACTCCTTCAGTTCTTCCCAGAATACTCTTTCTGAATTCCACGCTCTCCCTCTCCTGCCCAACTGTTGCTTGTCTTTTGGGGGTCTCAGCTTAACCATCATGTCCCTGAGTGTCCATGTCAGGGTCAGGGATCCCTGCCGTGTGCATTTATGACTCTCTCTAGCACCTCCATCACAGTTATTGGTCAAATGGTGTTGAAGTGGCTTGTTCATTGGTCTGCCTCCTCTACCAGACCGTAAACTTGGTGAGGGCAGACACTTTCATCCAGCTCACCTCTAAGCCTAGTGTCAAACACAGTGTCTGGCCCCATAAGTATTTTTAGAATAGAGGGATTCCTGAATGATGGCCTCCTACCCTCAAATTCATTGAATGCTTTGTTCTCTGAGCTATCTCCCATCAGGGCCCCATAGAATCCACTTCCTCATAGATTGGTTGAGGTTTTCTCAGGAACCTGGGGAGGCTCCTGCCACAGTGCTCAGCCAGCCAGACTGCTCCCTCGTCAGTTGCAGCTGCTCACCTCCCCTGCCTTGCCACGGCCCCTCTGGGCTTTGCAGAGTGTCGCAGAAGCAAGCTGAGAAACCTGTTTGGTGTGCTATGAAATGTGCTCATTACACGCATGCCAAGACAGAGACATAGGAAGAAGGCTCCTGCCAGAAGCACCCGAAACTTCGGGAAAGGAGGAATGTTTAGGAATATTCTGGAACGAACGTGTCCCATAATAATTGCAAGACTAAGCCTTATGGATTAGCCCTGATTCCCTCAATTTCCCCTTGCGGAGGCAGAAAAGGATCCGGGCTGCTTACATGCTGGGGATCTGCTGACCTTTTGGCACCACAGAATCTCAAACATACCTGAGGCGTTTATTACAAACATCTAATCATCTTCTGTAAACACAGGCGGCTGCCACTTAAAACAGGCAGCAGCAGAGTCGGGCACATGCTAGTTCCTTCCTTTATTTTACCCGAGCCCGCCTAGTGATAAAACTTCAGGGTGTTCATCTTTGCTCTGGAGCATATATGAGAAAAATTAATTTACCAATCATCAGAGGACCTGGTTATGCCTCTAAGCATTTAGTCCAGCAAAAGTTTGCATGGTGATGAAATGTGCTATTCTGTAATGTCTAATACAGCAACCACTAGCCACATGTGGTTACTGAGCCCTTGCCAGGTGGCGGATGCAAGGGAGGAACCAGATTTTAAATTTCATTTACTGTTAATTAATTTAAATTTGAAGTTAAGTAGCCACATGTGGCTAGTAGCTACTATATTGGACAGCACAGCTCTACATCTAACCTATAAATTTTGTCTGGGAGATGAGAGTTTTAACTTTTAAAGATATACATATATATCTCACACACAATTCCTGTGACTGTTATATATACATATCACAAGAATTACAGAAGATTGAAAAACACATGAAATGACACAAGAGGGATATAAAACATTTCAGAAAATGGGAAACTATAAGACAAGTGCAATAGCAAGGGAAAAAAGAAGAGAAAGTATGTGTGTGCGCATGTGTATGTTTGGAACCCAGAGATTAAAAAAGACTTAAGAGGCATATCAACGAAATGCAATGTGTGGAACTTTGTGGATCTTGATTCAAACAAACCAGTTATTAAAAAATTATAAAACAATTGGGGAAATTTTAACACTGACTGAATATTCGATGATATCAGGAATTTTTAGATGTGATAATGGTATTGAGGTGATGTTAAAAAAAATAGTCCTTATCTTTTTAAAGGTACCTATTAAGTTGTTTACACATGAAAGAGGATGATATGGACTTGATGAGTGGGCTACAGATGAAATAAGATTGGTCTTATGTAATTGGTCTTATGGAATCCAAGTGATTGGTACATTGGTTCATTATTATTATATTATCTATTTTTATATTTAGAAAATTTCACAATAAAAAGTTTTAAAAAATCCTAAGAGGGATGCCAGTGTTGGTGAGAGAGGGGCAAACAGGCACTTTCCTTCTTAAATGTTGGGAGCTTAATATTGGGAAGGCAACTTGGGTACATTGATCAAGACCTAAACTATGTGTTCCTTTTGACTCAGGAATCCTAGTTTTAGGAATTTCTCCTGCAGACATATGCAAGAATCTATATAATGGGTTGTGAAGTGCAGGGTTGTTTAGAATAGTGAGGAATTGGAGATAGCCTAAACGTCCTTTGGTCATGGATTGGTTATATAAATGATGGTATGCAACTACTGTGGAATGATACACAGTAGTTGAGATTTAAAAAGAATGAGATAGATCAGTGTGGACTGCCATCAGAAAGAGGTCCATGATATATTCTTAGGTTAAAAAAAAAAGCAAATTTCAAAAAGTATGTGTAGTATGACCCAATGGAAGCAACATATGTGTGTATATGTGTATGTATATATAGATATTTTGTGGTAGAAGCACAGATAAAATTTGGAAAAAAACATACATCAAATTGATCCAGGGAGGGGAGGAGCTTACAGCTCCACTAAAATGAGCATGAGTTGCTGTGTTATCTGTGGCTCTCGAGTAGCTAGACTCACATTGTTCCATGAATAATCAACAATTGGCTCTCCCATCAGACAACCTGGCTGCTATGGTCTGAATGTTGTGTGTCGCCCAAATTCATGTGATGAAACTCTAATCCCCAAAGATGATGGTTATTAGGAGCTGGGGCCTCAGGGCGGTGCTTAGGTCATGAGAGTGGAGCCCTCACAAGTGAGATTGGTGCTGTTTTGAAAAAGACCCCAGAGAGACCCGTAGCCTTTTCATCTTGTAAGAAGACACTAGCTATGAACTAGGACGAGGACTCTCATCAGAATGCAACCATGCTGGTGCCTTATTCTTGGACTTCCAGCCTCCAGAACTGTGAGAAATAAATTTCGGTTGTTTATAAGCCACCCAGCCTATGGCGTATGTTATAGTAGCCCAAAGGGACTAAGACACTGGCCCTTCCTGCCAGAAGAAAACAAATGTTTTTGTGACAAGAAGCTTCATTCAGCACAAACTGCTGATCCCTACTTCCACAGGGGAGAGGCATTTAAAAAGTTCATTTCTGCCATGGTAGCTGCCAGTTACTGAGCAACACCCTTGGTCAAACACTGTGCTAAGAGGTCTATGCACATGTCTCTTACTCTCAGGCTCTGGAGTCAAACTCAGATTCTCCCACTTGCTATTTGTGGCCTTGGACTAGTTACTTCAGCTCAGTTTCCTCCTCTATAAAATGGAAGGAAAAATAGTACCTATCTCATGGGTATGCGAATTCAATGAGATAATGCATATTAAGTGCCTGGCACATATAATTGCTCAGTAAATGTCCACTCATTGTTTTCTCACTCCAGCATTCCTACAGCCTTATGTGGTCTAAATACTATTATGCATCCATTTGGCAGATGAGGAAATTGAGTCCTAGAGACAGTGGTGTGCTGGCACCAGGTCACATGGGTTTATGAGAGCAGATGTTAAATTCTCACAAATTGTTTTGAGTTGGCCCACCATCATGTTGGTAGCTTGAAATTAGCTGTGGTGGGATGTGAGTATTTACACCATGGGAATCAGCAAACACTGCATTCCCTCCCTGCCCCCCTTTTCCCCCACCTCCCCCCAGAGCTGTTTGTTGAACATTACCAGCACACTGAGTAGTTCAGTGACTCGTCTAAGGCCCCGTGGCTGGTGTGTGGCAGAGCCTGGATTTTAATGCTGCTCTGCTCAACTCTAAGGTCTTAATGCTTGGATATACCTCATGGGAGGTTTATATACATATATACATATGTAAATCTTTCTTTAAAAGTCAGAGCACTCATCTCCTGGACAAAGCTAGTTGGATAATGCTTTTCAACATCATGTCCCTAGAGAAGTGGTTTTCAAAATTTAGGGTGCTTCAGATTTATCAGGCAGGATGTTGTTGAAACATAGATTTCTGAGCCCCACTCCCAGAATTTCCTATTCATTTTTTGGGTGGGGTTCAATAATTTACATTTCTAACCAGTTCCCAGTGATGTTGGTTCTACTGGTCTGGGACCATACTTTGGGATCTATTGTTCTAGAGCAAAAGCTGAAGCTTTGTGTTGTACCTCTTGCCATAATCTTACCAGGTCCATGGCTTTAGCAATCCTCTCATCTATAGATGGGAAGGTTTAGGTAGTGATTCTAGGCCCTGAGCTTTCTGCTGGAGAGCGTTCTGGTAAGATATCTGTGCTCCCAGCAGTTCGAGCACAGGAAAACAAGAACCAAATCTTGGTGCCTCTCTCTAGTTGGCCTCTGCTTAGCTCTGGCCACTATCCCAAGAGCCTGAGCCGCTCCCCACATACAGCAGGAGGCAAATGAAAAAACACACACCACATTTCAAAGTCTATCTTTAAAACCTGGCAGAAAGCTGCCCTATAATTATACTAAGTGAACTAGTTACAACTTCTCTTGTATTGATGTAGGATTACTGAGAGATTGCTCACACAGTTCTGTGGAATTCAGTTAATGAAGTTAGAGCTTTTTAAAAAAACCACATCTCTCTTCTAACCATTTCTGGCCTCCTAAATATTATAGGTAACAAAATCACGAAGGAAAAGGAGGTAGGCCCTGAATTAATGTTTCTGATCAGAACATGTTTACTACTTTAGAAGCACAACTTTCCCAGCCTAGTTTTCTAACTTAAGTATCTCATGTTTTGCAAGCTCTTAGAGGAGAAAGCAAGAGGGCATGGAGAGACGTATAAAAACTCACCTGTGGACATAACTTCAGAAGAATTAGAGAAGCTGAGATGGGGATTTGGCTATACCAAGTTTGCACAGCTTTAATTCATTCTACAACAGTGTCCTACGAATACACCTAGCCAATGAAGGACCAGGCCAATGGACTTTGGTAGTTCCCTTTTATCATCCTGGGTTTGGGAGATAAGACAGGCATTCTTGGGTTAATAGGAACTATGGGCTTATACCATTTGGACTTGCTTTGATTGAGGAAATCAGAAAATATAATTCTGGGAATATGAATTCTGGCTGACAATTGGAATTCCAGTTTCTTGAGAGTAGGAAGTAAATCTCATTAATCTGTAGCCCCACATTCCTGAGCACATAGAGTTCAATAAACTCAACAAATGCTTGAGAATGACAGAATCTTTTGGAAAGAACGAGTCAGAACAATTTGCATTCAAATCCCAACTGTATTTTCTACTATTTGTGTTACTTGAGCAAGTCCTTTAGCTTCTTTGCCACTCTGACCTGTAAAATGGGGGTCAATCAGTCAACAAAATTTACTGAATGCCTGCGTGTGCTGATACTGTTCTAGACACCGGGGCTATGTCAGTGAACAAGGCGGTCAGAATTTCTATCCTCAAGGTGTATGTAATATTAGAGCCTATCTCAAGCTCTTATCCCATGGAAGGGATAAAGGTCAGACCTCCTACCCTGTCATGCCTCTTCCATTAACTAGCTGTGACATCTCGGCAAGTGAATGTAATAGGACCAGCCATATGGGAATGCTGTGAAAGCCTCCACCACACATCCATCCTGGCCTTTGTGTATACGTTGAAAAGGCATTTCTTTGGGCAGATGAGTTACAAAAAGAGGCACTCCTACAGAGGAGCTGATGTGGTCCCATTCCAGGGCTTGGTAAGAGGCTGGATTCCACTTTCAGTGTACCTACTTGGCTGGGTACCTTGTGCAAATACATGTAAGGTTCCTACAGCAAACAGTACTTGACATAGAGTAAGTATTCAATAAATGATAGTGTTTATTATTGCAGGTGTTTGATAAAAATTTAATGCAAGCAAGGCGTTAACAATATACAGTTGATATTGAATAACTGTTAGTTCCTGTCCTCTTAGTACGCAGAGAAATAGTCAACATATGCATCACAACAAAGTATAGGTGATGGGCTAGCAATCAGAAGACTTGGGTCTGGTCCCAGCTCACCCATTGCTTGCCTCTAATGGCCCAGGTGACCTTCACGAAGCCTCAGCTTTCTCATCTGCCCAGGTAATGAGGGTGCGGACTGGCTAGGCCATGTGCTGGAATTATGACATAAATGCATTTCACTGTAACATGTTCTTCCTTTGCCTAGTGTGTGTATAGACACATATGGGTATGAGACAGTCTCAGGAAAGTGGTGAGTGGGTGAAGGTGTCTTAGAGAGACTATTTCAACATGTTTTTTTATTATAAAACACTGGTGGAGATGACGGGACTTGACCAACATTCACACAATGAGTAGCTCTAGAGCAGCGGTTCTCAACCTGCACAACATGAGGAACTGTATTAAAGGGTCGCGGCATTAGGAAGGTTGAGAACCACTGCAATAGAGGGTTTTAAGTGACCTTGAACTTGGATAACCATGGGGAGAACTTGCTAGAGAGCCTAGCTGTCGACTAGATGGCTTAGGCATGTGAGATTCTGTTTTCTGTTTTAGGCTTGCTTGGGCTCCCTGGGTGACGGAGGCTCAATCACTTCTGGTTAATTTGATCTAAGATTCTATCCAGCTCAGATATTCTGTCAGTCAGTGACTAATATCTTCCATTTCACATCGACTTTTCCAGTTAGAACAAGACTATTCAAATTCCCAATCAGGCACATGAATGAGGCATTCTCTCTCTCAATTTGGGGAGTAAAACTATTGCAAGGTGGTTTCTAAGCAGTTGGTGATTTTAGCTTATAGGCAAGTGCATTTCAGAAAATCCCTTTTTTGTTTTCCCTTCTTAACTCCACTAGTTTGTAAAATAATAAAAGTCACCATTAAGTGAGTGTTTGCTGTGGTTCAGGAACTGGGCTAAAAGTGCATGTAGATGCATTATCTCATTCAATCCTTCCAACCAGCCTATGAAGCAGGTATTACTGTTAGTTTATAGGCAAAGAAATATGAAGCTCAGAGAAGTAGCCAACCTAAGATCACACAGCTGATAACTGGCCTCTTTTCTCCGCAGCATCGGGCCTTTATCAATGATTGCTCTCTGCGAAGCATTACGTGATTGGCTTTTCTGTTGTAGTTGCTTAATATTCCAGGTCAATTAACATTTTATAAATATTTGCTAAAAACCCGCTATGTGCAAAGAAAGGTTCTTTATTGGTATGTATGTGAGCTCTCTTACTAGAGCTGCACAGTTATGCATTTATATATACTGTTCACTCTATTATAAGTGACATTTATTGGTCAATTATTCAGTATTGGTCAATATCTCATCTAAGTTTTACAACAGCCCAGGAAGAAGGTCCTCGATTATCCCCACTTTCAGATAAGGAATGTGAGCTACAGAGCAGGGGTTTTCCTTTAGCCCCCAGCTTGCAAATAGCAGGGCCAGGCGTGAGAACACAATGTCTTCTGTTTTCTTTGACTCTCCACTGAGGGTCCAGTGCTCTGCGTAAAGTCTGAACTCAATACAAGCTTATTGCTTGGTTAGACACCAGCAGGGTTGACTGTGAATCATAGGATCAATGGTCTTACTCGTTTCTCCCTCCAGGCAACGCCTCCTGGGGGGCGTTGTCAAATCAGATATGTAGTGCAGGCAGCTGGGGTGGGCCCCGGGACTAGCCAACCTGCCTGCCCTGAATGGTGCAAGAGGGATCCAATTTCTAAACCCTTTCTTTCCCCCACACTGTTGTGAGTCATCTTGTGTCTGCATGAGGACGCTTCCCATGGCGCCTGCAGTTGCCCCTTTAAGACATTAAGAGGGGAGTGAGGGGTGTGCCATGTTCAGCCATCCTTCTTAGAACAAGTGCTGGAAAGTTCTGGTTTCTGAGGACTGATGCCGAGCAGTACTTTTGGAGCCACCTTGTTAGAGTGGCTATTGGGAAACGGAGCTCCAGTGTCAGTTGGGAAGGAGCGAGTGCCCAGGAATAGAACGGGACATTGCAAATGAGCCGTGAAAAACAAGTGCAGGCCCTGGCCCAGCCGCCTGGGCCCAGATGCTCCCCTACAGAAATTTGGCAGAACGTGGGTGGAGGACGCTGCCTGGATGAGCTGGGTGTCTCCAAGGTCCCGGGCACAGCTTGGCTGTCGTATTTAGCTCTCGGTTCTGAAAAACTCAGGTGGGCCAGAAAAGGGCTCAGAAGATGAGACTTGTCTATGGTTCCCCTGGCTTCAGTTCAACATCATGCTTTTCTAATTGGCTACTTCCTGTTGTAATCCATCCAGTATATTTCAGGTTTCCTTATTGATTGCCAACTATTTTAGGAACAAATTTGCATTCGTTTGGAAACTGTTCTCTTTCATTTCTCCCTTTATTCTCCTTTCCTCTCCTCTTCCCTGCTCTCTTAAAATACAGCATAGTAGTTATATACTCGGGCTATGGAGTCTAATGCAAATGAGGATGAATTCTTGTTTTACAGTTTTAGACTCTGTAAACTTGAGGAACTCGTCCTCTGAATCCTGGTTTGCTCTTTTGTAAAATGGGAATAATAGTAACATCTACCGATTAAGTAATAAAATGCATGTAAAGATTAATTGCCACAGTACTTTGCATACAGTACATGGTTAATTAATGTTATGTGCACATAGATACATTTTCCTTCTCTTTTTGTTTTTCTTCTTCTTTTTTTCTTCCCTTTCCTATCCATCTGTGGCTGACACTCTAAGGTGAGTCCCACCTTGTTAGAGTGGCTATTGGGAAACGGAGCTCCAGTGTCAGTTGGGAAGGAGCGAGTGCCCAGGAATAGAACGGGACATTGCAAATGAGCCGTGAAAAACAAGTGCAGGCCCTGGCCCAGCCGCCTGGGCCCAGATGCTCCCCTACAGAAATTTGGCAGAACGTGGGTGGAGGACGCTGCCTGGATGAGCTGGGTGTCTCCAAGGTCCCGGGCACAGCTTGGCTGTCGTATTTAGCTCTCGGTTCTGAAAAACTCAGGTGGGCCAGAAAAGGGCTCAGAAGATGAGACTTGTCTATGGTTCCCCTGGCTTCAGTTCAACATCATGCTTTTCTAATTGGCTACTTCCTGTTGTAATCCATCCAGTATATTTCAGGTTTCCTTATTGATTGCCAACTATTTTAGGAACAAATTTGCATTCGTTTGGAAACTGTTCTCTTTCATTTCTCCCTTTATTCTCCTTTCCTCTCCTCTTCCCTGCTCTCTTAAAATACAGCATAGTAGTTATATACTCGGGCTATGGAGTCTAATGCAAATGAGGATGAATTTTTGTTTTACAGTTCTAGACTCTGTAAACTTGAGGAACTCAAGTCCTCTGAATCCTGGTTTGCTCTTTTGTAAAACGGGA
>NW_006300372.1:3875556-3877105 GCF_000327345.1 Myotis davidii | reverse complement strand
ACATCCTGCCTATCAGATATTTACATTACAATTCATAACAGTAGCAAAATTACAGTTATGAAGTAGCAATGAAAATAATTTTACGGTTGGGGGTTCACCACAACATGAGGAACTGTATTAAAGGGTCGCGGCATTAGGAAGGTTGAGAACCACTGCTCTAGACGCTGAAGGTGGCCTTTGGCCCACAGCCAGCAAGAAGCCTGGGCCCTCAGTCGTATAGCTACAGTGAAGTGAGTTCTGACAACCACCTCGGGAGGCTGGGAGTGAATCATTTCTCAGCCAAACCTCCAGATGAGAACCCTGCCCTGGCTGACCCCTTGATAGCAGAGGACCCAGCTTGTTTTGCATGTTTGGGCATTGACTGCTGAGCCACTGACACAGTGAGATAAGTGTGTGTTGTTTTCTGATGCTAAATTTGTGGAAATTTGTTACCCAGCATAGAAAACAAATACACCTTCTTTTCCAATTATTCCTTTATATTTATCACTGTTCATGACTTTCATAATTCTCCTATATAGTATTAAGTAAAAAAAAAATGTAGTGAAACTCATCCATATATCCCTTGCTGAAAATTTTATTTATTTACTTATTAAAAATTTTTAAAATATATTTGTATTGATTTCAGGGAGGTAGGGAGAGGGAGAGAGATAGAAACATCAATGATGATAGAGAAACATTGATCAGCTGCCTCCTGCACACCCCCTACTGGGGGTCCAGCCTGCAACCCAGGCATATGTCCTGCCTGACCAGAATCAACCCATGACCTCCTGGTTTATAGGTAGATGCCCAACCACTGATCAACACCAGCCAGGCCCTTGCTGAAATATTTAGAAGACAATTTTGTCTCAAGGTCAAAAACAAACACAAACAAAGAAAAAACCAAAGACCAAAATGAGTTGGGTTGAACAGCTCAATTATCCTTGGAGGAAGACGTAGGAGAGCTGCAGCCTCTCTTTCCTCCTAATGGGTCAATGGAGATTTCAGCAACTTCTCATCCTTCCTAAAAAGATGAATCCATTTTTGGACATTTCAACAACTACTGTGTATATAACAGATAGTTTGAAGAAGTGAAACAAACTCAAAAGAGTTATTTTGGAGAGAAGCTCAATTGCTTTCAGAGCCATTGTCTTTCTTAAATGGTGTGGAAAATAATGTTGACAATGCCCAGTTCCTAAATGATCACATCACATTTTTGCTCAGAACTCTTCAGCAGTCTCTCCACTGCCCCCAAGATAAAGTCCTGACTCCTTAATATGGCTTAAAGGCCACTGTCTGCTTTTTCTTTTCTTTTTTTTAAAATTATTATTATTTTTTATTATTATTAGTTAAGGTATTACAAATGTGTCCTTATCCCCCCCCCATTAACCCTCCCATCCTCCCCCCCCACTCATGCTAAACATAAAAATATACTAAAAGAAATAGTTTATATATACCCTTGTACATAGAAGTGAGGAGAAATAAATCTTCTGATAAACTAAGAACTCAAATATAAACACTGAAATCCATTGACTTGAAAAATTGAGTCTTGTGTCAATATGGCCTTCATTTA
>NW_006300372.1:3845940-3874249 GCF_000327345.1 Myotis davidii | reverse complement strand
TAGTTAAGTTTATTCCTAGGTATTTTAATTTTTGGTGCAATGGTAAATGGGATTGCTTCTGTAGTTTCATTTTCTGTAAGTTCACTATTGGTGTAAAGAAATGCCATGGATTTCTTAGCATTAATTTTGTATCCTGCTACATTGCCGAATTCATTTATTAAGTCTAATAATTTTTTGATGGAGTCTTTAGGGTTCTGTATGTACAGTATCATGTCATCTGCAAATAAGGACAGTTTTACTTCTTCTTTTCCAATCTGGATGCCTTCACTGTCTGCTTTTTCAACTTCATTGTTCCTCTTTCTTCCTCTGATGTTCCAAGTTCTCTCATTTCAGAAACTTTGCACATGCTGTTCCTCTGCTCTGAACCCTCCGTGTCATATTTTTTACTGGCTAACCCTAACCCATCTTTCAAGTCCCGGTGGAGGTGTCATTCACTCTAGAAAGCATTTCTTGACTCCTAGGCATGGCAGGTGTTCTCTCCATGGGACCCTTTACTTCCCCAATCACAGCCCTTTAATTACACATTAAATGACTGTCTCACTCCACCAGAGCATGAGTTCCTTAGGGGAAGGATTTATATACCTTGTTTCCTCTTGTATCTTGCATGCCTTGGTGAATAAAGTAGCAAACAAGCCAAAGTCTTGCCCCCATGGAGTTCAAGCTAGGATCAGGGTATTGTACATTGCCAGCCCCAGCTTCACTTTGGCACCAGTTACCTTTAAAATCCCTCTACCAACTAGGCCAAGTGACTTGCCACGATGCAATGCAGATATCCTCTGTATCTCCTACAAGGGTGCAAAGGATATAGGAGCCCAGAAGATACTTGAGCTTCCTGTGACATTTGCCCCTTGAGGCAGTGCTCAGGTTAGGGAAGGACTTCACAGCCAGCCCATGCCCCCTCCTGGCCCAGTCACCAGGGATTGCCCTGTGAATGGCACCCTGGAGCCTGGTCTACAGGGAGCAGTGATGGTAGTGGTCGTGCGGGCCACATCCTTCTAATGCCTTTGCTTCTGCACTCATTCCCTTAAGCAGACAGCAAACCAAGTTTTCCTGAAGAGCAGAAATGGGGCCTTTGCTATTCTGATGGGATGCTGGAATAGTCCCTGTCCTCTCCAGCTACTATAATTAAAAGCATGACATTTCTTTTTCCTTCCGCCTTCTGTCTTTCTCTCAGTTGGTGTTACTAGGTTTATTTATTTATTTTCCAGATGAACTGATACAAGTTAAGTTAAATAGCATGCCCTAGGTCATCAGATCATGAGTAGTATAGAACCTATCTGGTTCTAAATCCCAAGAAGTATATTCTTTGAAGAAAGAAAGATCTGGGTTCACATCCCAGCTTTTCCAGTTCTAGCTGGGTGAACTTGGCTCCATCTCCTCTTTAAAATGGTGATAATAACAATCTTATACAGTTGTTGTGGGGCTAAATGAGATAGCCCATGTACAATGCTCAGAACTTGGTAAGTGCTCAAAATTGTTAGCCATTATCATTATCATTGTTATTACTTCTTTATTATTCCAAGCCTCATGCTTTGTCTTATGTCTTAACCTTGAGGATTGATCTAAGTCTGGCCATTCCAGAAATGATATTCTTGTTTATCCACACTCTGCTGGAGTCAGCTAGGACAATGCAATTTTCTTCTTCTAAACCATAACACCTAGCACATGGCTGGCCACAGTAGGCATCCTGGTCAATCCTTGTAGACGGACTGTCAGAATGATCAAACTTCATTTATCCTTACCTTGACCTGAATGGTTTATATTTCTGCTTGGCCTCTCCCATCATAGAAAACGGAACAGTACTGAGGAATGAACTCAGGCTTTGGAGCCATTTGCCAGCTAGAAGACTTTAGAAAAACAACCTACCTGTTCTAAGCTCTTGGACAGTCACTGTGAAGGTTAAATGACACATGTGAGGAGCCCTGTACACGTTGATTCCTTCACTTCACCTCTTCCCTCAATTAGCTCCTATAAGTAAAACAGTCACTTTCTGAGGCCTGGATTTCGAGGGAAGGAGAACGGCAGTCTATTTATTGGCTTTTTGCTTCATTTGCTTACAAACCAACAAAGCCTGCTCATCAGCTTGTGATGGGTAGGAGAGTTTCCAAGCCAAGGGCTCAGTTTGTAGATGAAAGAAATACGACTTCTTGCAGAGTTCTCAAGTTCAGACACAGCCATGCAGGTTATATTCATAGGTTGTTTGAGGCTGGATTTCCAAGTTCTTACAAGAGAAAGTGGAGCCCAGGTCAAGGAGAACTAACCCGATGTAAAGGAAGCTTCGAGGCTAGAGACTAAGTTTGGAAGTCCTTGGAACCAAGTTCCCATTAATACTCCCTATGACTCAAAAATGACTCAAAGTTTCATAAAGAGATTGCTTTTTCTCCCTTCTTTTCAAATGCTCTTGAGAATAATGTGGAGATCAAACTAAGAATAATGAGGAGATCAAATTTGGAACCATGTCACTAAAATCACATGTTCATTAATTATCAGAACGTCCCCTGATATATACCAAATCTGTAAAGTTCACTTCCCTCTTAAAAAAATTTCTCCAAGCTCTGAACTCATGTAGTTTCTAGGGGACTGGAAAACTGAAAGAATAAATATTTTTTAAGTACATTCTTCTTTTTTCTTTTTCTTTAATATATTTTATTGATTTTTTACAGAGAAGAAGGGAGAGGGATAGAGAGTAAGAAACATCAATGAGAGAGAAACAATGATCAGCTGCCTCCTGCACACCCCCTACTGGGGATGTGCCCGCAACCAAGGTACATGACCTTGACCAGAATCGAACCCGAGACCCTTCAATCCGGAGGCCGACGCTCCATCCACTGAGCCAAACCGGCCAGGTGTAAGAATACTTTTCTTATACTATCTTTTCATATGGGACCAGTCAATACCCAGTAGGAAGGACATCAGACATAGCATAGTAGTCAGGACCATTGCCTTGGGTTCAGATGATATCAAATATCAACTGCAGCCCTTTGTGGCAGTGGGAACTTGGGCAGGAAAGCTACTGAATGTTCCTGAGTCTCAGTTTCCAGTATTTAAAATGGAATGATGATAGTAAATATGCCAAAAGGTTTGGCATATAAATAAGTTAGTGCAGGTAAAACCAACGTGAGCAAGGGCTTGGTCATGACTAGCCATCATTATTATTGGGCGATATGAGTAGATTTCTTTTGCACCTGAATTTCTTCTTTCTTGATAAAGTAGACACTTTTCAGATTAAGGAGATGGGGAGGGAATACCTCAGAGTTCTGGGAGAACGTGCTCATGATATGCAGCGCTACCCTGCGACCCAGGTTATCCAGAATCCTGGGAACCACACACCCATGGTTTCCCTTTTTACTCCAACCTGCTTTGCCCTCTCACCCCTGTAGCTACATAAACCAGGTGGAGAATCAGGAGGTGTCGGCATCTGTCCTCTATCCCTTTTCATCACCAATCAGTGACAGAGGAACCTGGAATCCACCTGGTCCAATATGCCTATAGTGAGCATCTTTTGTGCCTCCCTTCTCTCCCTTCTTTCCTTACCTTTCGCTTCCCACCAACTCTCCTTTCGTTGAAATCCCATTGCACTGTCAGCCTTGCACTGCCTACTTGATGATGGCATTAGAAGCCTTGCCTTCTTTCTCTATTTTTTTTCCTATAACTCTTTTCTCTCAATAGAATTCTAGATCCAAGGGTAGGAATTGTGCCTCCTGCTTCTTTATAATCTCCATGGGGTCTTGCTATCACTGTGATTTTTTTTTTATCACATTGTACATTTTTTATTGTTGTTGTTAATCCTCACCTGAGGATATTTTTCCCTTGATTTTTAGAGAGATTGGAAAGGAGAGAGAAACACACACAGAGAGAAACATCAATCTGAGAGACACATCGACTGGTTGCCTTCGTCAGGGCCAGGGATCGAACCTGCAACTGAGGTACATACCCTTGACCAAAATCAAACCTGGGACCCTTCAGTTCCCAGGCCGACGCTATTTCCACTGAGCTAAACTGGCTAGGACCACACTGTAAATTTTTAATAAACACTTGATGGCTTGATTTATCTGTTTGGCAGCAGCATGTATATATGTACACACCTTTGATTATGAGCCCTTGATATAAAGGATGTTCTAACCTGGGTGGGTTATCTGGCTAGACCCGAGAAGCAAATTCAGGAACCTGTATATTGCACCTAACAGTTTTTAAAAATATATGTCGTTAAAAAGTAAAAAAGAAATATTATCTTCTCTGTTAAAAAATCTAGACACTATAGGAGTGAGAGGAAAATATAGCCTCTTTTTTTGTTCTCTCTTCTATCCCATTTCCTGGTCAATACAATCTCCATCTGCAGTTTGATATATGTGCTTCCGGATTTGTACTATCCAATACTGTAGCCACTAGCTGGCAAGTCCAATTAAAATGTGCCTTAAATAAAATAATTAACTGGTTTTCAAAGGCCTCGTATGAAAAAAGAATGTAAAGTATCTCATTAATATTTTTATACTGAGTATGAGTTGAAATAACATTTTGATAAATTGGGTTCAATATCAATATTAAAAATTAATTTCAGTTTTCTCTTTATTTAATGTGGCTACTAAAATTTTAAATTATATGTGTGGCTCATACCATATTTTTATTGGAAAAATGTTCTAAATTTTTTAATGCACAAGCAAACCCATATGTACATGCACAAACACATATGTAAATAATTTTAACAAAAATATGTATGTAGTACATGTTCTGTAACTTTCTTTGTTCATTTTGTTTTGAGCCGTCACTCAAACAGGAATCTTAAACAGTATTCAGCACAAACTAAGACTGCTGTTCCAATATCATTGTTCCAACTGCAGATTTTCACCCTAAGTATAAAAGCTGAAGCATTCTTATTCCTTTGAAGGGTTTTTATTTATAAAGTAATTACTTCTCTTTGTTTCATGACTACCCATCTTATCACTTCTTCATTTCCACCCATAGAGTTTGGATTGTTCTGAGTGCCAGAATTATATCTCATCTTTCTCTTGTATTCCCCCAGCATTTGGTACAGTACTGAATACAGAATGTGTATTTTAATTCTTGTGCACTAGAACCCCTGTCTAGAGAAGAGAGTTTTTATTCAAATCACTCCCATTGGTCTGAAAATAATGGAAACAACAACAGCTAACATTTATTGAGCATTTACAATGTGTTCAGCATTGTTATAAACTCATCACACACATTGTCTTCCTTTATTCTCCCAACCCCATGAAATAAGTGTTACTGATTCCACTTTAGTGTTGAGGGAATTGAGTCTCCAAAATAGATCTCAAATATGTCACTTTTCTGTCTCCTCGGTCACCATCCTCTCTCTTTGCCATCCTCTCCTATTAGGCCTCCATTTCCACTTAGCCCTCACTCAGTCCTTCTCACTAAGGGAGCCAGAGTGATCTTTAGAAACACAAACTAGATCATACCGTTCCCATTTAAAACTTTTTGGTGGCTTCCCATTGTCCTTAAAGCTGATTGGGTTCCTGCCTCCCTTACCTCTCCCCTGTGACTCCTCTCCCATCCTTCACTAGGCCTGAGGTCCCAACTTCTAATAGCTCATTCTCCCACCTCAGGACTTTTGCACAAGCTACTCCTTTGCCTCAAATACTCTTGCCAAACTCTTTAGTTGGCTTATTCCAACTTATACTTCACTTCCTCAGAAAGTACACTTTTAATTATGCCTCTCTCTTTAAGAATAGGTCAGAGCTTTAAGGCCTTTTTCCTTACGTTCCAATCACACTTTAAAATAATATATTTCTTCCCTAGCCAGTTTTGCTCAGTGGATAGAGCTTCAGTCGGTGGACTGAAGGGCCCTAGATTTGATTCCAGGTAAGGGCACATGCCCAGGTTGTGGGCTCGATCCCGATAGGGGGCATGCAGGAGGCAGTCAATCAATGATTCTCTTTCATCATTGATATTTCTATCTCTCTCTTCCTCTCTGAAATCAATACAAGTACATTTTAAAAAATAATATATTTCTTTGTGTTTTACTATTTAACATCTTTCTGATGAGACTACATACTCCTTAAGAGCGGAAACTGCCTCTACCTTTTCCTCCACTGTGTCCCCTCTAGGCCTAGTCATCTGCCTGGCATATAAGTAGCTGATAAATGAATGTTTGTTGAAAGGATGAACTGATGCTTAGAGTAGTTAGTGTAAACACTGATCACATTAGTTCTTTTCAATTTGCAAACCCCCACCATGCCATCTAATGCTCTCTGTGCAAAAGGCAATGTTTGTTGAAAAGAATACACTTGAGCTTCCACTTTCTTTTTCTTCTCTTTATTTAAGAGAAGGCTGCCATCACCCTAGTCCAAGAAGGCGATGGCTCTAGATAGCAAAATAATGATTACTTGGAATAGTTTTACGATAATTTATAACAGAGCATATCAATTGACCATTGGTTATTATGGGGCTAATATATCCTAGGTAAACAAGTGAACTTGTATCACTTTCCAGTCTGTTCTAGTTTCTCAAAGTCACAAATTTATGACCTAACCTGAGGGTAACCACCGAAAAAAAAAAACAAAAAACAACAACAACAAAAAGACCAAGGCAGTGCCATTTCTAGGAGGAAAACAAAAATTGCAATTGGATAAGGGTTTTTCCAGTTTTTGCTTTTTGAACAGCCTTGTCAGATATAACAAAAGCCTCCAAAATGAGTTTGCTGCTTCACTTATTCTCAGAACATATAAGAAAATGTCTTTCTCTTAGAGTATTTTTCGTGAGAACCAAGTGGAACCCTGAAGGGGATCACTGAGAAGGACCCACAGCCAAAATTGACAAGGGCAGGTTTCTACAACATGCCCAGTTATTGTTTTTGCTGTAAATAGAACTTAACTGGAACTGCAGTTTTTGGACTTTCTGGTAATAGGAAGAGCAGCAATAAAACCTCAAACAGCCCGGCTGGCGTGGTTCAGTGGTTGAGCACGACCTATGAACCAGGAAGTTAAGGTTCGATTCCAGATCAGGGCACATGCCTGGATTGTGGACTAGTCCCCAGTGTGGGGTGTGCAGGAGGCAGCCAATCAATGATTCTCTCTCATCATTGATGTTTCTATCTCTCTCTCCCTCTTTCTTCCTCTCTGAAATCAATAAAAATATATTTTTAAAAAACCCAAAACAATTAAGGGGAACTCCAAGGAATCAATGCTGGGGGTGAAGGGATAGGGTTGCAGAAAGTCCCCTGATGACATTTCATCTAGCCCCTGTCCTCATGGAACTTAAGCAGTTTCCAGTGATGATAGGAGGGTTTTGGTGTTTAATCAATCTGGCAGGAAATGGTTTTTCTTGTCTTAAACCAAATCCTCTTGTGCCATCGTTTAAATGCATTGTGTCCCATTTGTTTTCAATGCAGTTTTGATACTTTTCACTATAAAGTTTTTGGTTGCTCACTTAGCTGAGCTTAATCCCTTCATTCTTCAGAACTCTTTTGTATTGGGATAAGGGGGAAGTTCATGTCACTTACAACCAATTCTATAAAGTCATCCATCCATCCATCCATCCATCCATCCATCCATCCAAGCATCCAGTATTTATTTTGTGCAAGCTGTAAAAAAATAAATGGTTGAATAACATAAAATTATTGTTCTCAAGGAACTGAATCCTGAAGAGAAACAGATAAGAAATACACGTCAATAGAGGGAGATAAGTGTTATGTTGGGGGACGTATGGATCAATGAGCATCCTGACTTACACAGCCCTTTCTTCCCTTCTTTCTTTCTTCCTTCCTTCCTTCCTTCCTTCCTTCCTTCCTTCCTTCCTTCCTTCCTTCCTTCCTTCCTTCCTTCCTCTCTCTCTCTCTCTCCTTTTCTTGCCTCATTATTTTCTGAGTTTTAGACTAGTGGTGGTGGTGGGGGGCGGGGGGCAGCGGTTATAAGGCAAAACCATTCATGTATAAGACCTACGAAGGCAGGCTAAGGTAAGTGCCAGGTGAGTGTGGCTATAGGGACTGAAGAGGGAGACAGTCTCAGAGGGAGACTAACAGAATAAAGAGGCAGCATTTGAATAGGTCCTTAAAAAGTGTGGGCAAAATTTTGATGGAGTGATTTTTGGGGTGATGAAGAGTAAGATAGAAAGTCAGAGGGTTCAGAGAAATAATCAGGTATTGGGAAGTTCTTTGAATTTTGGTTTCTATTTGCTTTTAACTGCTGAACATAAAAAATTAAAAATCTTTAAAATGTACCCATGATTTAAATGCATTCTGACTGAGACATCCGTCTGCAAAGAATCGCTCCTCTTGTGAACCACGTGTCTTTTATTCCCCACTAATTATGCCCAGTCTCAGTGGTGCAGGTCGGCTGACCCTGCCCTGCCCTCTGGCTTCAGGGGTGGTCATGTGACTTAGTCCTGACCAATCAGAGTATTTCTTAAGTCCCACGGGCAGCCAATGCTCAGAGGGGCACACAGGACCTGCAGTGAGCTAATTGGAGTCTCCTTGGCAGAGCTGTCATGGAAGACACCCTCAATTTCTGTAAGATTAAGAGCTTTAAGAATGAGGTAGGCTTTGGCTGCCGGTATTTTTCTCATAGAACCTTCCTGAGGATAAAGGACACAACAGAAAGTTGAGCTGAGAGACAGAAATACAGAATTCAGATGACTGTGAACCCATAGGTCACCTGCCACCCTAAGATCACCTCTTTAAATCTCTGTGAAATTACCAACCCTAGTCACTTTCTCCTCCCACCCACTTTTTTTTTTTTTTTTTTTTTTTTTTTTGGCTTACGTCAGTTTGACAAAGAATTTTACGAAGTACCACTAAAAAGTCCTCACACATAGAGTTGATAAACTGTGTTAACACAAGGGGAATTTTCTAGGCTAAGTTCATCTTAAGTATTGATAAAAATTGACACTTCAAGTTAACATCTGGCTTGGCCAACTTTTCTTTCTTGCTGAACTGATGACCTCAATCAGCAACTTCAGTTAAAATGATAAAACCACCTGAGGATAGCACATGGCCAAGTGCATTCAGGACTTCTGTTTTTTAGATCAAAGCTCCAAAATTCTTCTAATCATTATTCGCCATGATTTTTTCTTCTATTTTAGGAATTTGAGTCCTTTCATTCTTTGGAATCCTGAAATAGTTTCCTATCTGCACCTAGAATGCCATGAGTGTTATTTCATCCACACCTGCAATGTTATCTCTCTCTCTGGCTTTTGCTCTTCGCCCCAGATCAGAAAGAGGCAGGGGTGGTGCTTTCCTGAGAAATAAGAAAATTCTAATGAGTCAACATGTCTTTATTCTACCACCAAATTAGGGAGACTGTCACCAGGGACAACAGAAGATGACCTGCCTCTCGGGAGTTTTCCCCTCTACAAACTCTTTGGAACTGGCATGAGGCAAATAAATAAATAAATAAATAAATAAATAAATAAATAAATAAATAAAAAAAAAAAATAATAATAATTATGTAGGAATGCAGTGGCTCCTGAAAAATCCTACTATCTTCAAATTTGTTATCAATGTCCCCTCTTCTTTTCTCTCTGCAGAAATCAAAGCCGGAGGTGCTCATTGTAGGAGTACGTGTTAGCAAACCAAATTGCAGCATCTGTATAAAAATTCCACTGGTTGCTTGCTGCTCTCAGTTACCACATTCTCTGTGGAATGCATTGTAACTTCCTGCCCTGTTTTTTGATGAAACTAAGGATTGTATTTGCCATCTGCCTTGTCTTTTGGGCTCTTCTTGATCCCACTTTTGATCCTGCTAATGTATCTTTAAGTGCCAATAGCAATTTTACATCCTGTTACCATATTGTTCCTACATAAGAATCTCATTTTGTATTTCAGTGGACGTCCACTGGTAGAAATGCCAGCTTTCCATTTATCAGAAACAGTATGTCCCCTTTCCCCCATTGAAAAGAAATGAGACAGCCACAGAAGTTAAACACAAGTGAGGTCAGTCAGCCTGCCCATCTTTAATCAAGAGTTCAGGGAACAAATATTTTAAATATAAGGACAGAGGACTTTAGTTTCATCTTTTCTTCCCATAACAAAGCTCAAGTGTTTAATAAGAATGAAAAATACTGTAAATACGTTGTCGGTCCTACAAAGAAGCCAGGACTTGGAATCAGGCCTTATCTGTCAAAGCTTCTGGATTCTGTCCAGGAGGTGTTTACTAAGGGCGAGGCACTGGACTAGGTGGTGTGACTTTCCTTTTCTCTGGGGTAGTAGATAGAGCTGGAAAGATGTAAATCTGAGCTGTCTGTTGCTGTGTTTCTCATTGTACATATTTGTGATTTGAATGCCCTGCTTCTGAACCTCCTTTCTATGTTCGGGAACTCACCTACCTTATGAATTTTGGTGGGTGGCAGAAACTGCCTCAATATTAAGAAGTTGCACACTCCAGCTTTATCAATATTGTTTTCAGCCAGGGATCTAGGCGTTGTCAGTGATAGGGACCTGACTTGAACTTCAAGTTGGCAGTTAGTGACACAAGGAGGGGACCAGGAAAGACTTGTTTCCACCTCTGTGGGAAAGTGGTGGAGGCTTACATCAAGGTTGACCTCCGACCGCAGCCACAGACAGGGGGACCCAGGGGGGCCTCAGTGTTCAGGGCCATCAGGGTCCACCCTAGGGGTCAGCACTTAGTCATCTGGGACATTGTTCTTGTCAAGGTGGCTTCAAGTTAGGTTTTGTGTCCCTCCCAGAAATTCTGTGAACTACCTAATATCCTTTTTTATTAATCCTGCTTCTTCTTAAATCTTGTTATGCAGCGGATTCTATTGTTTATGACTAAGAACCCTGAGGGACGCACCTTCTGCAATTAAATTTATGGAGAATTTGTCCTAGTGGTTTGGCTTAGTGGGTAGAGTGTCGGCCTGTGGAATGAAAAGTCCCAGGTGTGATTCTGATCAAGGGCACATGCCTGGGTTGTGGGGTTGATTCCTAGTAGGGGCATGCAGGAGGCAGCCAATCAATAATTTTCTCTCATCATTGATGTTTCTATCCCTCTCTCCTCCCTTCCTCTCTGAAATCAATAAAAATATATTTAAAAAATAAATTTATGGAGAATGCCATTTGCAATTGGAGAATGTGACACCAATATATAAAAAGAGTGGAGTCAAGGCAGAGAAGAGTGATCTGACAGGACAGTCTGGGTTCTTCGGGGCCCCGAGACCAGCTTGAACTCTGAACTTCCCATTCTGTGACTAACAAATTCCCACTGTGGCCTGAGCTAGTCTGAGGTGGGTTTCTGTCGCTTGCAACTAAGAGTTCTGGCAAACACAGATGAAAGTAAATGAATATGATGTATCGGGAACCTCAAAAAGATTCATCCCCTTTGACCCAGTAATTACTTTTTCTATTCTTTGGAAATAATTGAAACTATTAAAAACCAAAACAAAAATGGTGGGTGGGATTGAGCAAATGGTTGCATAAGGAAGTGCTTCTAGATAACAATATCCCTGAAGTTGGACCCACCTTCTTCCAATTCCATCATCAAATTTTTCAGACCTTTTGCTTTACACTTGAAATATTTTTCTGTCATTGCTGCCTTAGTTTTATTCTCTGTCTTTCTTTATAGCTTGTTTCTTGTCCTTTCCCCTGTGTCTTTAGAAACTGCAGTTTGAGATGTGACATTCTAGAATACAAAGGAATTAGGAGAGTCACTCAGTCCTGCACATGTGGTGGATACTATGCAATTCTGGAGAGACCAGATCTACTATACACAGCTAGTGTGACTTGAGGGAAGTTTATTTTAATAATGTCATGTTAATAAATAAAAAGAGGAATGTGCTCTGTAGCCTCTTTGCATAAGGGAGGCCAGAGCCACTGTGAACCAGCATAACATGATGGTTAAGAATGTGGGCTGGGAGTTAGTCTACACGGGAAACTTTGGGCAAGCTACTCAGTACCCCTGAGCCTCAGTTTCCTTATCTGTAAAAGATAGAAGATGAGTCTTAACAGCTCTGTGAATTAAATAAGCTTTGTAGGTGAAGTATTTGGCACAGGCCTTTGGAAACTCTAAAAATGGTAGCTATTTTTCTGTAAATCCTTTAAATTTATATATGTCATTCTTAAAAACATAAATGCAGACACTTCTGTATCATTTGCATATTCTGTAAAATATAAAAAGGACAATTTAAAATTGAGTTGATGGAATCCTGAGACTCAGAGACGCTGGGACTTTTTCTCTAACTGTAGGAATTGCTAACGTTTATTAAACACTCAGCTATAGGTGGGGTCACCTGGTTGATTCTCAGCTAAGAAAGGATTAGAATCTGCCTTTCCTGAATTTCAGGCTCATATTTTCCCCACCTTTGATGGACCATGATGTCTATCCCGATGACAGGTTTCTGAAATAAATGGGGCAGAGATATTTTGTCCTGACTCTGTTTACATTTCAGGAAAAGCAGACAAGTTGTGGATCAGAGCTGGTCGTATCTTCCCAAGCAGTCCTCCCTTGTACACTTGCTTCCCCCTGCAGCTTACCTCCCTTCCTCCTTATTCCGTCTTGGTTTCTGTTGCCCATCTAGATCTTACATGTGCCTTTTCTGCCTTTCCCGTGCCTGCCCTCCTCTTTTCTCTGACTCCATTTCCCCCTCTCCTGTCACCTAGACTCACTTGTACTAAAGCCTTAAATTTCTGACCAAGTGGTACCTGGTTAAGACATAGCATTATCATCAACATGGAGCTGGACTGGCTATAGATTACATCATGCTCCAGAAGCTTATCAACTTTAGAATGGAGGCACTGGAGTCAATAGGAACTCACCGGCAACCGCTGACGGTGCAGGGCTCCGTGCGGCTCCAAGGGAACAATGGGTTTGTCTTAACCCTGACTGACCTGGTTAAGAGCCCAGACTCTAGTCTAGATGCAGGTAGAGCCGAAACCGGTTTGGCTCAGTGGATAGAGCATCGGCTTGCGGACTGGGGGGTCCCAGGTTTGATTCCGGTCAAGGGCATGTACCTGGGTTGCGGGCACATCCCCGGTGGGAGATGTGCAGGAGGCAGCTGATCAATGTTTCTCTCTCATCGATGTTTCTAACTCTTTATCTCTCTCCCTTCCTCTCTGTAAAAAATCAATAAAATATATTTTAAAAAAAATAGATGCAGGTAGACCTGGTTTAAATCTTGGCTTCGCCACTTAGCAGTTTCTGCATCTGTCAACTAGGATAATACCTCGGACCTCTAAGGGTTGTTGGGAGGATTCAAGGACACCTAGCTTATTTGTCCCAGTGTCTGGCACATGGTGTGTGCCATGTGAGGGTCGTAGTTATTAAGGTGTTGATTAATAACCCTGTCCACCTCCTCTCCCGCTTCTCCCTTTCTTGGTCCCTCCCTCCTTGTCCAAGCAATCAGGACAAACACATCAGGTGATGAAGTTTGTTTGATTCTTTAGGCCTTGGGATACAGAGTGGCACGGAGAAGTTAGGAAATCCAGGACATGTCTTAACCACAAAGTTTTATGATTATGAAAATAAAAATCCCAGTGTTTCAAAATTTCAGGAAACAAAAACAAAACAAAACAAAAAAGGTTTCATTGCTAATTCGTTTCCAATACAAAGGGAAGTAAAAGGAGGAGATGGGAAATGTTCTTTTTTCTAAAATTCATGCTCCTGCATCCTAGAACCTTGTTAAAATCTCTCAAGAGGAAGAGACCCCTGCCATCTCCTTCCATCCTTCAATCACCCTATTCCTCCTTCCTTCAAACATGGAACCACTCCAAAGAGACAGTTAAAATCCAGAGGATGATCTCTCCTGCTTCTCCAGAGAGCCAGGAAGGGAAGTTTTCCCTTCTGTCCCTCCATCTCTCTGCCATGCCTGTTCATTAAGCAAAAGTCCCCAGCAAGCTTTATTGCAGCCTTGTTTTTCTCATACCCCAGTGCTTATTAATATCACAGCCGAACAACCTTCCTGAACACAGCTCTGCAGAGTTCTGTTCCTGCTCCATGCCACTGAATCGGCTGCATTGCCTTGGCAACCAATTAAAATACTTCTGTGTGTGTGTGTTGATATCGTCCTTAATTCTGCAAAACCAGGGCAACCTGCTCGGAGGGCTGCGGCATGCCAGGCGGTGGATGGTGTTCTGCATTCTGGTTTGGCTTCTTTTTTTCACCTCCCAATTACCTCTGAATCCCCTGCGAGCACCTACATGCCACTGCTAACACACCTGGCCTTAAGTCAAGAAACACCCTTTTCCACAGGACAGGGGTTGGAAGGGATCCTGGGGACAAAATGGCCAGTCTGTCTCCCTTCCTCTGGCCTTAGGAGAGACACCAGGAGCTCCTGAGCCATGAAGCTGCTGTATCTAACTATAGTTTCTTACAATACAGGGAACGTGATGCATTCAATAATTAAACATTTACTGAACACTGGCTGCTCAGGTACTATGCCAGGTACAGAGGAGAAATAACACCTCCTTAGCCACAGGGAACTTATGCGTGCTGTGAAGGCCAAGGGGTAGCACTGGGGACTCTGGGAACTTGAGGAGGAGCTATGGCCTCGGCTCAGGATGTGGGACAGAGGGCTGACTTCCTGGAGGAGCGAAGGCCACATTGAGACCGGAGGACGGTTGACGTCAGCCACATGGGCCAGTGTCCCCGTTGGATGGATGGTTTCATTCTGGGCAGTCTGGCTGACACCCTCAGCTGGTGTGGTTTGCTTCAGGCACCCCTGGGGGTGTTTGCCCATTTCTCCCATCTCCAGGCTAAAGTTTTCCTATTAGCCTTTTTGGGAAGGGTAACAGCGAGTGATCCAAGTTCTCTCACCTCTTCTCCTGGCTCTCCATGTCGTGCCTGGGAGTGGAGGCTGAAAGGCACAGTTCCCCAAACTAGCAGCCTCAGGACCACAATGCCAGGACTCTCAGTTATTCTGAGGTTTGCAGACCTCAGGGCCATGGGTTTCTGTGAGTGCCTGCATGATAGGACTCAGATCATCTGCATGTTTAAAAAGTGCAATAACTGCCCTAAACACAAATACAGGAACATTTACATTTTGATCTGTAACACTATTGAGCACAGACTTCTTATGTGTAGAGAAAACAGTGGTATCCATCTCAGCGAGTTGTAGGAGTGAAGTGAGATCCTGTAGGTAAACCGCTTGACCCAGTGCCTGACGCACAGTAAGTCCTTTGTTTAAGATTTATCAAGAGCATCATAATTACTAGTCTATGTGGCCGTCTCCCAAAAGACCAGGAGCTCTTTGAGGACAAGGGCCATATATTACTTGCTTTTGTACTTCATTGGGACCCAGCAAAGGGTCTTATACATGAAAGGTATCCCCTACACGTCTGATGAAAGAATGAGACACCGAAAATGAAAATAAAGATGCCCCACATTTATTGTCACTGAGCTGACAGTGTCATGCTCTGTGCTAAGAACTTCACAAGAATGCTCTTGATTTATGCTCCATACAATGCCGTGGTCACTCTTACCCCCACATCTACGTGCAGTAAAGCAGCAGCCCAGACTGTGTGTTGGCACTTTAAAAGCTTAGCCGACCAGGGTAAGTGCAGGTAGACAGTTAACCTTCACTAGGAGCTTGCTTTGCCCAGACCCTGTCTTTACAGGTATCACCTCTTTAGATCCTTCCAGTAACTATGTGAGGTGAGCTTGCTCTTCCATTTTACAGCAATGATGTCCAGAGTTGCTCCGTAACTTGCCCAGAAGCACACGGCCAGGACACACAAATGGGGAGCCTTTATTCTGAATCATAGTGTTACCTTGTTTTCTGATCTTATTGGAAGTCTAAGGCCAGAAGCAGCAGAAAATTGGAATACATGTTTTAAATATGACACTAAAACATGATTCCTCTTATCCAAAAAGAAGTTTTGTTCTAAGGACAATCGTGGGGGGGAGGGTTATTGTTTACTGGGTACAGAGAGCCAGGACCGGATGGCGGAAAAGTTGTGGAGATGGAGAGTGGTGAGGATTGCACAACAATGTACATGTACTTAATGCCACTGAACTATACACATACAAATGGCTAAAATGGCAAACATGCTCTGTGTGTTCTATATATACATATATGATGTAGGTTGGGCAGCATGAGAGGTATAGGGGCCACGGTCCTACCTGAAATTCTGTCTTCCCTTCATATAGGAGTTCAGGTCAATTTAGTGCCTAATTCAACAGCAAAATCTTTTAGAGACTCTTCCTTTCTGTCACTGGTATCCCTGTGACTAAGTGTCAATTAAGTCAAGATCAAATGTTCCCCCAAGATCAAAGGAGCACATGAAATCTGTGGTGTCTGATGCAGAAGTTTAGCCATATATGGAATGCCATTTCCTGTCTTCTAAGTGTTAGCAACTCATGAGCTAAGTGGTTTTGAACCTGGCCCACTGTGTTTTCAGGAGAGTACTATTTGTCACGAAAAAGGTACATAGTTGGGTAACCCACATCTAGACTATTTCTGTCTCCACATGACTTTATGCCTAATATAACGTGCTGCGCACTCCTCACACAGCTCTGTAATGGCCTGACTCAGGAAGTGATCATTTCTGTATCAGGAGGAGTCATTCTGTGATGCCATGAAGTGTACCATGCATTTATTCACCCATTCCAAAAATATTCTGAGGCTCCTGATATGAGCCAAGCTGTAGGCTGGCTGCTCTGAGCACAGTCTTGAAAGATAAGACAACTTGCCTGTTCTCCTTGTGCTTGTAAAAAAGACAAGGAAATGAGAGAGCTCAGAGGTGAACTCAGCTACTATTTGAGTCCTGGAGTCTGAGCCTGTGAGCATCTCTGGAATGAGCTTTTGATGGTGTGAGCTTTCAAGGCAGAGCCTAGCACAGAGTAAGTGCTTAGGAGCAGTCTATTGAATGTCCTGGCTTCGGAGCTGGGGATCTGGAGTGGTGTGACCCTGGGGGCTGACTCTGAACGAAGTTGCAGGAAGCTGCTCATGTAGGATGGGTTTGTCTTTGCTTTCCTGTGTTTTACCACTTTGGCATTGCTGGCTGGTGTTCCTGCATGCGAGGGTTAGCAGGACACCTGACCATTCAATGGAAAAGAACGACTGTCCGCCGGTGAAGTGGAGACTGCTCCTCACTTACCTAGCCATCCACTTGGAGCAGAAATACCTTGTTTGGCTGCATGGCATCCATCAGGCAAATACAGCCCATGGGCCATGTGATGACATGTGACAAGTGGGCTGTGGAGAGACTATTACAGAGTAACTGACATGTGCCTTCCTAGTGGTGGTTTTGAAGCAGGCGTCCGATCACCCAGTCTCTTCTCTATTTGTTTCCTTCTCCCTCTCTTCCAGCCGTCCTTCTGTTGGAGAGGTCCTGTCCTACCTTTCCTGGCACCCACGTGTCCAGAATGGACCGACCCTGCCTCTTTGTCCTTTGACTGTGTCCTTCCTGACCATTAAAACACCTATTGTTTCTAGGAAGCTTCTTTTCACTGGCCACACTTCATTCCCTCAAACTGTCTGACATTTTCATAGATCATCATTTCTATAGTCTAAGGCTTCTTTGTCTTAATGAACCTTATTGAGTTGCAATTTACATACAAAAATGCACTCTTTTTAAGTGTACAGTTTGATGAATTTAGACAAACCTATGTACCATCATATAAAACATTTGCATTACCTCCCAAATCACTATAGTTTATAGTTTTGCCATTTCTAAAATTTTATATAAATGGAATCAGACAATATGTACTCTTTAGTAAGACACTTCTTTTTTCATATCTTACTGCTTCTAAAATTGGATGTATCTTAACAGTGAATATCTAACATGATAGTGTTTCTTTTTTCCTTTAAGGGCTATAACTAAACAATATATCTTACAATGGATAATATCTTTAAGTCAAATATATTATAGTATGCATGTGTGTGCACATCTATGAGTGTATACATACATAGATGTATACTGACTGGTTGTTTTTACCATTATACAGTAAGCACTGGAAGGTTTGGCCTTGCTGGGTAGATTCCCGCATTGCCTATGGCCAGAAACTACTTATGGGAGCTAAATAAATACTGCAGAAGATGGTGATAAGGAGTTTCAAACAGTTTTCCAAAAATATCTTCTAATGACAGGAACTTACTGAAACCTCCTCTTGGAATGAGTCAATATCTATAACTATTATAATAAGAGTTCTCTTTGGGGCTCAGCTATCTCTGCATTAGTATGAGACAACATTTCCCAAAGTTTGTTCCATGGACAATTAATATTACTCAAGGTGCTAATAAAAGGGCGGACAAGGGTGCCGCTGCCATAGTAATTTGGGAAACATTTCTTATTATAATTTACCGCTTAGACCAGTGATGGCGAACCTATGACACGCGTGTCAGAGGTGACATGCAAACTCATTTTTTTGGTTGATTTTTCTTTGTTAAATGGCATTTAAATATATAAAATAAATAGCAAAAATATAAGTCTTTGTTTTACTATGGTTGCAAAGATCAAAAAATTTCTCTATGTGACACGGCACCAGAGTTAAGTTAGGGTTTTTCAAAATGCTGACACGCCGAGCTCAAAAGGTTCGCCATCACTGGCTTAGACATTCACAAGTCATGCTAAAAGTTCTGAAAAGTCCTGCAGCAAAAAGTAATAATGATATTTAAGTCTGTTTTATTCTTGACCCTGGAGCTCTATGGAACATCCATTAGTAGCATACAGTATACACTTATGAAAGACAGATCTAATATGTAAGCATGAATTAAAATGAGAGAGGAAGAGAGAAGATGAAGACACTGAAGAGAGCTGTGTTTGAGCTGGTCCCAGCTAAGCCCAAAGCTATGCAGTGGCATCTGGAAGGGCTGGATGAGGGTGCTCTTCTCCAGTCAAGGGCGAAACAAGCACTTTCCCTCATTCCATAATCTCTTTAGAGTATGAAGGGACATGTGGCATGCAACCTTTTATAAAAGGAAGAGAAAACAACACACAAAATATGCATTGCCTAATGCCTGAGGTGACATGCCCCCAGGTGCACGTGGTGGATAATTGAGGTTGAGCAAGGAGAACCTCCTGCCCTCCTAGGCCATCCCCTGGGGAACGAGCTGTTGTGTCTGTCCACTGTTTGGCCAGACACCTTTAACTGATGGGAAAGCTGTAGCAGGTAACAGAATGGCTTGCTAACACAGAAAGGAGCCCACATACAGGGATGACCCTGACCATGTAAACGATGGCGAAGTCCTTCCCAGAAATAGCATTGGTCCAACACCCACAGAGATGGAAGGAAATCGGTGGGCTAGGTGAAAATCAGGCAGAGACGAAAGGAGATGTTCATGAGCTCCCTTTTAAAAACTATTTTAAACATTATCTATCATACAGTAAAATGGACTTTTCCCCTGTGGTATATATTTCTATGAATTTTAACACATATATAGACTCATTTAGCTGCCACCACAAATAAGATACAGAATAGTTTCATCTCCCTGATGCTGTCCCTTTATAGAGTCACATCCTCTCCTAACCCATAACCCCGGGCAACCACTGAAAACCAGTTTCCCATCACTACAGTTTTGTCTTTTTGAGAACTCCCTTTACTTTTGCTATTCCCTTTCCTTAAAATTTTAACGGCAATATCTGCATGTTTATATGTGGGTGCAAAGAACTCCAGATCCAATGCCAGCAGACTTCCTCCTCTATTATTATTGTTATTTGCTGTTGCTAACATTTATTAGCATCTATTATGTACCAGGCATGTGTACTAAGCTTTTTACATACATTATCTCATTTTAATCTTATAATAGCCTTATGATACATGTATGCTATTGTTATTTCCATTATACAGAAATGGAAACTGATGGTCAGAGAGGTTAAGTGACTTGCCTAAGGCCTCACAGCCAACAAATAATTGAATCCCAGCACAGACCCTGCTCCATTTGACCACAGTCCTTAAACACTACAGTAAGGAATTAAAGGGAGGGAGTTGTAACTAGCAAGGAGGTATGTCAAGAGATTTTGGGGGCAGAGTCAATATGGGGCCATGTGGTCTTTCCAAAGGTTTGCAAGTGTGTGTGAAGCTGGAGAGCCATCTCCATCTCCTGAATTCTCAGCCCCAGTTCCTGCCTTTGTCTCCCTCCATCTGCCCCATGTGGTCCCCGCCGACCCAGGTGACACCTACCTGCTGTTTGTAGGGGCTTAGGATGGTTTCAGTCCCTTTGCAAATGTAGCAAAAACCACTCTCTGTGTCACGGCTTTGCTGCCGGACACAACAGCTGAGACTCAGAAATGGGGGCTGGTTTCCTTCTGGTTTCTACCAGCCCCAATTCCCCCATGTGCTCTCTGACCTCATTTTCCCCCTCGGTTGCTTGCAACACCAGCTGAAAAAGTTTCTGGGAGACAGTCACCTGGTCTGTGTGCTGGAGGTGGCAGGTGTGTTCTCGCTGAGGTAGGGCAAGTGAGATAGGAATGTGTGTGGTTGGCATGCTGCTCAACAAAGAAGGGAGAAAGTCCGGCCCTGCCAGACCCAGGGCGGCAACTGTTGTGTTGTGGGTAGTGGGAAGCAGGGGAAAGGAAAGATGGAAGTTCATGAAGAATGGGTGGTGCTGGGAAGTGGACCAGGGTCTTGCCCTGCATGTGGTGTTCCTTTGAGCGTGCTGTTTGCAGAAGTGATGTTAGCTGGCAAGTGTCCTCCTAGAATCAACTCCTAGCTCCCAAAGGGTCTTGGAAGAGAGCTGCCAAGTGAGCACATGCTGGAAGAATCACACACCTGATTCATGGCCATAGACCATTTGGAGACAAAACAAGCCAGAAGTCAGGGTACCAAGAACCGTCTCTGGAAGACACCTAGTTAACACTTAAGAGGTGAAAGAGGGCGTGTAATTTAGAGTGGAAAGTGTTGAGTCACTTCAATAACAACAGGTTACACTTATGGAGCACTTAATCTGAGCCAGTCACTGTGCTAAGAGCTAAGTGACATGAATCATCTCATTTATTTCTCACAACAACACTCTGCAACAGGTATTACTATTACCTCCAATTTACGGATGGAGAGTTGGAGGCCCTGAGGTTTATGTGACTCACTGAAATTATACTATTGAGGAGAAGAAGCAAGATTTGAATACTGGTATTTTCAAACTGAAGCTCGCAAACACTTCGCTTCATCGCCTTCTTGCCCATCTTAATCCAGAAATACTGTTAAAGGGTATCAGAGGGAGGAGGAAGAGAGATCAGGTACTCAGGAGCCCAAAATCTTCTCAAAGGCTTGCAAAGGACCTTGATGGCAGTCTGGGAAGGAATAGGAACCAGTGGGGTTTCCAGTCACGGGCCTCCCAGGAGTCTGTTGATCTTACCTGCTGGTCTGAAATAATTGCATGCTGTAGAAACCTACAGCCATTTCTCAAGTTTCCTTTTTACACAATAGGCTTGGGAGGGTTTCAGACAGGCAGGCACAATGGGCTGTTTTTTCTGTCTTGGGCTGGCACCGTGAAGTGGGACTGCTGGTTCCACCCTCGCATGCTGGCTGGCACAAGGAGCACCACACCAAAAGATCTTGATGAGCTTGTTCATCAGAGGAGCCTATGTTCACTAGAGTGAGCAGGGAAGACTTTGGACTTGAGAGCTGACGGAGAGGAAGTGAAACTTGCTCATTCAGAGTGCCAGGCTAACATGAGGGCTTCTGGAAGAGATGTTTTACAAAGTGGTACCTGTGACAACAGGTCATTTATGTCCCCGTAGAGGAGGCACTTTATACTTAGTATCACCCTGGTCTGGACTCATCATGGACTCAACTTCAATAACAACACTTACGATGCTCTCCAGCAAGGGCTATCACTCCTTCTGTGTTTTGTAGAATGCCTCATGCACAGCAGGCCACAATAGACAGTCAATAATAATGTTTACTGTGATAACGATCTTCCAAATGCCTTTCATCTACGGATCTCAAAGTGCTTGGTAAACACTAATTAGTTAGGTCTAGGGATAGCTCTCTGTTTTTACAGTGCATTTTCCTATTTTACAGAAATTTAAATTGAGACCCAGCAAACTTAAGTGGCTTGCCCTGAAGTCATACAGCAAGTTTAAATTAATGATAAAAACGATGCTTTGCATTTCATGTCATGCATACGCATTCCATAGCAAACGTTTTCTAAGGTGATCTGAGTGTGTGGAAGCAGGTGGGTAGCGAGTGTTATTAATTGCTGAGACTACATTGGGTAAACTGAGTCCAGAGGGTGCGTCTCCTGAGTGAGGGTGCAATCCCACTCTGCTGACTCTCAGAACAGAGTGGGGCAGCCCCGGCCATCCTCAAGTCTCTGAACTGAGGGAGGCATGGCTGCTCTCACACATACAGGAAAGAAAGCTGTATTTTGGGAGAACAGGTTGCAGAATGACAGCCATCGTTACATCCAGGAATGAGTCTGTTCATGTCCCCACTGAGAGAGGCTACAGGGATGAGGTGTGGCAAAGGTAGGAAAGGCAGGCTCAAGGAAACGAAGAAAAGGCGCGGATGGGGTGGCTGCCAGCCCTGCTCGCTGGCATCCTTAGGAAACCAGGTCCTTGCTGAAAGGGCTTGGTTCCTTGTTTCAGCCTCACGGGCAGGACTTGGTCTGGTGAGACGTGGGGGAGGGGCTGTCACTGGCACTTTGCTCCGATGTTACAAGTCCCTGTGAAAGAGTTCCAGGGACATGCAGTATCTTAGCGGCTGTCTCTTACGTAGGACCAGCCCTGATCCCCACAACTCCCTCTGCCAGGAGGGGCCTGGAATCCTCTAGGGCACAACAGCTTGGCAGCTGTGGATCCATCCGTTGCTACCTTTTCTTAGCAATATAGCCACACGGAAAAAGGCAAAAACATGAACAAACACATTAGGCGGCGATAAGGGACCTGCCTCCTCCCAGTCTGGCAACACGTTCTTAGTGAGTAATGACGCTCTGCCAAGAGGCAAGTCCGACTCTGCAGCGTGGGGGAGGGGAGAGGTTGCTGCGTCTTAGGAATTCAAAGGGAGTTTTGCCGCTGGAGATAGAGCCCATTCTCTATGAGATTCTCCATAAACCACCCCCCACCCCACCTTTCCCAAGCCCGTGGATTCTGACGGATGCCGAGGCCTAGTGGGGAGCCTCCAAGAAGGGTGCCAGGCCCTCTTCTGGAATGTGTTTCACACACACAGGCACAGTGGCGATGAAAAGTCTGCAGGGATGAATTCATGCCAATGCCAGCTTCTTCCCGCTCACACTTTTGAATGTTCCCACACTCTCCTACTGCCCGGGGGCTTGAAGGCGCCGCGAAGCAAAGGAGGGGTGAGCTGTTACAAGAAATAGTTTAGAAAGCTGTTTGAATGCACAGCACTAGCCTGCTCTCCGCTGGGGAGGAATCGGGAAGACACTCCCTCCCACTGCCACTCTTCCCCGCGGGGAGTCCTGGGAGTCTGCGGCCAGAATGAAAGCTCGCTTTAGGTAAGACATCACAGCACGCAGCTTTGACTTTCTAAGTATGCCAGCGACTCAGGCCACAGCTTGCCAAGTCCACTCTGGCGCACTGACTGCTGGGGTGACAGTGCAAATTGTCCTGCTGGACTGGCAAGGACCACATCCTTCTGAGAGATGTGCCCTAGCACAACTTCCCCCAACAAGGCTCCCAGCCAGGTCGCACCAAGTCCCCGGGATGCGCCTGCCCGGCTGGACAGAGCGATTGCACTGTCCAAACACCAAAAGCATCCTTGGGTCATGTCCTACACGGCTCTCCTGGCTCCGTTTGCTTTTATACTGCAGCCACTGACATGCATTTTATGTGTTTTGTTCATTCTGTAAAGTAAGACACATCCGTTGTACGCCCCAGCCTTCCTGTCAGCCAGTCCACCCACACAGACGCTCCCTCCTGCACCACCTCCGGGCGGCAAGAGTCTTGATAGCTTTGAATGGATTGTGAATGAACACTGTCATAATAGCACTTTATGGCCGGGTCGGGGTGGGGGCGGGAAGATGGATTTGGGTAGCATGCAAACGGAACCTGACATTTGGAAACTTCTCAGAGATTCCCCAAAGCAACAAGCAGTTGGATTTGTTTTCCCCTCTCTTTCCCATCCTTCCTGCCTTTTCCAGGCACTGGGTTGGCCTCAGAACAGAAGTAAAAGACCAACAATATAATCAAGGAGGCTTTCCTTATCCTACTACCCTCTGCACGAGGGACCGGGAAGCTTTCACAATTCTAAGAACCACAGGAAGGATTAGATAGGTCAGGATCCCACCAAATTTCAGTCGAAGGATCACTGCCCACAGAAACTTATCTCTCAGGAATCCTGGCGGCACCGCTTTTGAAACGTAACTGAAAGCGATAAACCCTAACTGCTGGCACACACAAATCCAACCTCCAGGTGGACACGAAAGAACAAAGGAGCTCTTGCTTACCCCATCCATGTGGATTCTGATGTTGGGCACAAGTCGGAACGGGCTGGCCTGCAGACCTCTGGGGTGAGTCCTGCTCTTCCTGCCGTCCTGCAAGGCCAGCACGCCAGGCCTGCGGAAGGAGCCCCCTCTCCCGGAGCTCGGCCCCGAGCGCACGCCGTCCAGCAGGCGCACGAGCAGCAGGTTGGCCGGCAGCGCCTCGATGCTGCCAAACACCAGGGTCCTGCATTCGGGGCAGCGCAGCCCCTTGTGGGCCTTGGAGATCCTCTGGAGACATGGTTTGCAGAAGGTGTGCTGGCAAGGGAGGACTTTGGCTGTGACATCGAGCTTTTCCAAGCACACGGGGCACTCCAGGAGATCAAGTAACGTCAAATCATCCATCTTATTTTAAAACTCTAGTCCTGACCCGGAGGGGCAGAGTCCACATGGTAGGGTCAGCCGAGCCAAAGGAGCAGAGACGAGCTCTTGAGAGCGTCCAAACTCCTGCCTGTTTGCGGGAGAGAGGAAGAGAGGAGAAATGTGAGTGCTCAGAGAGAGAGATTCCACCTACATGGAGGCAGTGTCTCACCAGGCAGTTTGCGAGCACTTTGTGCCAGCACCCAAGTTTCAGTGACTCATTCTGATTCAGTGCTGGCAGGTACAAGACCGACTCCTGCTGCCGGAGGATCCGAGGGAGCATTCAGCTCAGCTCGCTTACTCACTGCCTCCCATGTGCAAGGCGAGAGCACGGAGCAACACTGGCCTAGGAAGTGGCACCCCCATGCTCTCTCCCAGCCAGGCTCGAAGGGGGTCCTTTACCCTCCAGACGGGAAGTCTCAGCTGTCATTCAGAGCGCCCTCAGAATGCAGTGTGTGTGGAGTGCTACTATCTCCCCGTCCTCCCTCCCCGAGGTTTAAGTTTATCGTCTGCAGCACATGCAGGTAGGTTACAGTTACGTAGATACGTTTATCTGAAGCTCATGCAGATGCAGAAATATTTCCTTCACAGTGCATCTCCCCCTGCACTTTGTTCTAGCAAAGGTACAAGAAAAGCGACAAGAAACCGGTTTTCAAAGACAGAGACCATAGCCTCAGAGGTAGTATTCCTCCCACAAGATAAAGTCAAGCAGCCTGTTTAGTTACTTTGACAGTTGTTCTCAGTTTCAACTGAAGCAGATAGCAATTCTGGATTGCGTAAATAACAAGACGGAGCAGAGTATACGGGTGTGTGTGTGTGTGTGTGTTTTCCAGAAAGCTTCCTTTAGAAAAGCCTCCTGGGAATAGGTCAGCCGCCCCTCACAGTTGCTGTTGCCATTGCTGAGGCTTGGGTGAAGGCAGCAGCCAGGAGGTTGGGCAGGAGGGGGGGGGGGGGGGGCGCTCTAGGAAGCAGAGCAGACCTGACACACCAGGATGAGAGATGGCGCCTCGCCTGGCCTTCCCAAGACAACTCTCCAAAGATGTCAGCACTGGGGAGGTGTGCGGCAGCCACTAACCTTGAGCTTGTAACCGCAGCTGAGTTTAGCTCAGCTGGATCCTGATCCTCGGTCTGCTCTGTCAGGCTCCCTCCAACTCGCTTTTCCCCGGAGCCAGGAGCCACGCTGCCTGCTGCTGCCTCTGCTTTGAAAACTTTAACAACTCTGAGTCTTACTCATATCAAGGGATCGTCTTGCCCAGCCCAGTTAACCCTTTCACCGCTGGGCGGCCAGCAGCAGGTTTTCTTTGAGTTCGCTCTCTGCTACTGATCCTTCCTTTCTGTAACTGAGTCAATTTCTGGGAAAAGATTCTAAGGGGCAAAGTCTAGGTCAGCCCCGAAGGCCGAGTATTTACAGTTTATGTTTTCACCTTTCTCAGTTTCTCTCCTATCCAAGAAGTGGAAACACGTTCAGTTATAAACACGAGAAGGTGATTGTGCTTATTTAAAACCTTTATAAGAAGTTCTTGAAAAGGCCAAACATATGGATGGTAGCTTTCATAACAGAGATAAGCCGGCCACCCAAAAAGCACTGCTTCTTAATAATTGTAGCCAGTTCTTGAACTTAGAGATTTGAGAGGGACTTCTGTGATCTTTTTGTTCAATCTCTTTAAATTAAAAAAAAAAAGTGTCGTAGTAGTACATACACATCCTTCAAAAATCAAAGCACAATAGGGTTTTAAAAAAGAAAAAGCAATGATCCCAGCTCTCCCCCGACCCCCTAGAGCCGTGCTCGGCAAACTGCGGCTCGTGAGCCACATGCGGCTCTTTGGCCCCTTGAGTGTGGCTCTTCCTAAGCTTTAGGAGTACCCTAATTAAGTTAATAACAATGTACCTACCTATACAGTTTAAGTTTAAAAAATTTGACTCTCAAAAGAAATTTCAATCGATGTACTGTTGATATTCGGCTCTGTTGACTAATGAGTTTGCCGACCACTGCCCTAGAGACTTTTCATAGCCCAAAGTAATGCTTATACTTTTATTTTTTGATTTATCAATGACATTGTTTCATGTAAAATTAAAGTTATTTCATAAAGTAAATAATAATAATATTACTCAAAACTAGAGTAGTCCTTACCTGTGCCGAGCACTGTTCTAAATATTTCACTTCTATCAACTCATTTCATCCTTTTAACAATTCGATGATACACTACTCTCTTCTTTGCCCTCTTTTACAGAGGACAGAACTAAGACACAGAGATTAAATAGCTCATCCCAGGAGTCACAGCTAGCAGGAGGCAGGTGGTCTGCACTCTTAACTACGATGTCATATGGTGATACAGCTTTAAGGGGAGGAGAGATATTTGAAGGGAGCTAACCCTCCTCTGCTATGTCAGGAAGTCAAAAGATAATCACCCAAATTGACCAATCAACGCCTTTTGCAGATGAAGCAGCCTCGCTCAGAGAGATCAAGAGATTCCTTGAAGTTGCCCAGTGAGTTAAGGGCAGAACCTGGACTAAAAACTGGGTGTTGCTTTTTCCTGGGTCTTCTCTCTCAACACAGGATGGCCTATCTTCATGATGCAGAAAGCACTTAGATACAACTCCTTGGGCAAATCTTAAGAGGGGAACAAGAGACCTGAGAACAGATTGTAGTGGTTCACATTTTTCAAAGTTCTTCCAAATCAGTTTTGAAAAAGGAAACATAAATGAAGCTCAAGATAGGGGAGAGCTTCAGGTTGGAGCAAATTAGAGGCCTAATTTGGATACGTGTCAATTTTAGAGACCATTTTTAACTACTTAAAAAAAAAATCTCCTTTTATAGAGGGTTTTTTTGAGCTTCAACATTCTCTCATCTCTCCACTTTTATAGATCCTGTGCGCATCAGGAAGCCTCTGGCAGGCTGAGGCCCTTTGCTGTCCCTCCTCATTTCCCACTGGGCAAAGCTGAGCTTTTTTCTCTGGGGGCGCCCCCTCCCTCCCCCCCCCCCCCCCAGGTCTGCTCTGGTGCCTGAACTGCTGCGGGCATAGATGGGCAACATTCTCCCTCCTTTCCTCTCTTGTTCTTAAACACACTCCCTTAGATGCCCAAATCTGCACCTACATGCACATGCACACGTATGCTTGCACAGGGCCAAGCACACGCATAACCCTAACAGTAACTTTTGTGTGGCACTTGCTGTATGCCATGGACCAGTGCCAAGACTTCAAACAGATTATCTCTACATCTTCCCAACCGCCCCATAAGATAGGTCCTGTGACTTTCCTAGGGTTACAGAGCTTGTGATCTGAACCCAGGTGGGTCCAATCCCAGGACCTGTATTGCTTCCCACGATTGCTTCCCATGTTATAAAGTCATGAACATGCCCTAAGTATATCCATATACCTGTGCTGTATAAATGCACACACATTTATACCTATGTCCATAGCATACACAAGCTGATCACGGGGCTAGCCCCAAATGAAGGGATGACATCAAAGGAACTTGGGCCCCAAACGAAGGGATGATATCAAAGGAACTTGGCCTCCTTTGACAGTCACTCTCTAGACCATGCCCAGTCTCCTGGCCCCTCCATGCTCTCTGAGTTAGTGGTCTGAAAGAGCTTCAAACCCTCCCATCCCTGAGAAAACAGAAACAATGCATTCTGTCCCAGAAAGGCAGGATGGACCCAGGG
>NW_006300372.1:3845080-3845891 GCF_000327345.1 Myotis davidii | reverse complement strand
ACAGAATCGTGATGGTAGTATCTTAGGCACCACTGGAGGAGAGAGTTTACACCGAACAGGAGTGGTCTTTCAGCACTTCGCAGATCACACCTTGTGGGTGGTCCCCAACACCACCCACATGTGAGGTTCGTCTTGGTGGAAATTTGAGACATTTTCTTTTGAAGCTTCTGCAGTGTTTTAACTGGGGATTTTATCCTGGCTTATCCAAATGCTACCTTGGCATCAAAGCAGATGAACATTAGTCCTCAGACACAAAAAGAAAGGCGACTTACGCATGCCTTCCCAGACTCAGCTCGGCCCACCACCCCGCTGCTCCCACCCCATCAACACTCCTGCTTATATTTGCACTGTTACGTAGTGATTACACACTGTGCTTAAAAAAAAATACGTGTGTGACATTTATGAGCTTCTGCTGCTTGTATTTACAAGTGTATCTTGATATATGTTTAAAAAAAAAGGCAAAGCTGATCTTATTGTTCCCCTTCTGTGGGTTCCCATTGACCATAGGATAACATCTAGATCCTTCTTCTCACCTAACAGGCCTACCTCTCCTGCCTTCACTCACCCCACATCTCCCTGCTACTCACCCACTCACTCCAGTTCCACTGGCTTGCTCTCTTTACTCAGGGTCGTTTATGCTTCTCTGCCACAGGGTTTTTGTTTGTTTTTCTTTCTGTGTGCAATATACTTTCCAGTTATACTCTTTCTCCTCCTCTCTTCTGGGCACTCCCCTCACCACACCTTCATTTTCTTCATCCCCTCCCCTCCAAACTTTAGCTTAAATGCCACTTCCTCAGGGAAGCTTTTCTTT
>NW_006300372.1:3825401-3845061 GCF_000327345.1 Myotis davidii | reverse complement strand
CCCCAAACTGGGGATAGAGCTTGCAACCCGGGCATGTGCCCTGACCGGGAATTGAACCGTGACCTCCTGGTTTATAGGTCGACACTCAACCACTGAGCCACGCCAGTTGAGCAGGGAAGCCTTTCTTGATTCTCATGACTAGTTTATAATCCAACCCTTCTCCTTCATAACAGTTGTCACAATTGTAATTCAGTAACTAAGTTATAGTAATTTATTTAATGCTTAGTTTCCCCCAAACAGACTGTAAGCTCTAAGAGAGCAAGGCTCTTAGGTGTCTTGCCACTGCTCTGTCCCTCATAGTTACCACAGTGACTGGCAGGCAGTGATGCTTAATCAATGATTTTGAATTGGTTTATAAATGAATAAATTGTGTTCTTACAAAATTGTATCTGGGCAGATGTGCATCAGTAAATAGAACACTAGATTAATTTGCTGCAATTTGAGGGCAGAAAGTAAATGCACACTTAATTAAAATAGTAAAATGCTATTGAATTCTAGTTAAATTCTACTACCTGCTTAGACCTGAACTCGAGGCCTAAGCCATTTGTTACAAAGAGATGGTTAGCAAATGTTAGAAGGGCATTAAAGACTAGTCCTAAGATGAGGCTTTCTCCATGATGTAATCAAGGGAGTGGAGGAGAAATGAGGAACTTTCTTATTGTGCAACTCCGTGTTCTTCATTTTGTGTTTGGATACCCCCGGCTTTGGGAAACTGTTCACAAAGGAAGTGGGATGTCTGCGAAGAATCAAAAGGAAGGAAGAACCAACCCGTTTTCTGCTCCAGAACTGGTGGAGAGGTTTTGGTGAGAGGTTCTTACTTGCATTTCTTTCTTTTGATTTTCAATGAAGACAGCAGTCTAGTAAATACAGTTGTATTCCCTCCTCTACAGAAGATTAGAAGGAAGTTCTAAAGTGAATATGAGAGGGGAAAGTAGAAAAGTAAGAATGCATCTTATCATCCTATTAATATTAAAAAATAATTCAGCTGGTCAAACCGAAGTAATGTTTGTAGTCTGGTTATTGTGCCACTGTCAATTTTCTACTTATAATGTATTATAATTATATTAGAGGCCCAGTGCACGACATTTGTGCACTGGGGGTAGGGGGTGGTGTGTCCCTCAGCTCAGCCTGCACCCTCTCACAGTCCAGGAGCTCTCATGGATGTCCCAAAGCCGGCAGTTGGACATCCTTAAAGCTGCCACTGAGACAAGAGAGGCTTCTGCTACCACTGCACTCGCCAACTGTCAACCTGGCTTCTGGCTGAGAGGCGCGCCCGCTGTGGCAGTGCACTGACCACCAGGGGGCAGCTTCTGCATTGAATGTCTGCCCCCTGGTCTTCAGTGTGCATCATAGCAACCGGTTGTTCTGCTGTTTGGTCTATTTACATATTGCCCTTTTATTATATAGGATAATGCATTATAAATGTTATCATTGAGGAAAGATTGGGGAAAGGTGCAAGGGACATCTCTGTACCATTTTTGCAACTTCTCGTGAGTCTGTAATTATTTTGAAATAATAAGTAAAAAGAAAAAGAAACCAGTAAAATATATGTATAACCAAAGCCTTATAAATATATCCTTACTCTGAAACACCACTCCTAGAAATTTATACTAATTAACAGATATACAGCCAAGTATGTTCCTCATATGATTACTTACAATAGTGAAAAGTGTGAAAAGTCCTTAATGTCCAACAGTATGGGAGTGGGTAAATAAATGGTGAGTTATATGCAGGGTGGGGCAAAAGTAGGTTTACAGTTGTTCATATGGAAAATAATACAATAAGTAATAAATAATAACATAAGAATAAACTGTTTTGTGTACTTACAACTGTAAACCCACTTTAGCCCCACTGTGTGTGTGTGTGTGTGTGTGTGTGTATAATAAATACCCTATTAAAAATTATAGAGGAGATGTATATTTAATAACATGAGTGACATTCAAAATTAAGTGAATATAGAAACTTACAAACTATATGAGCCCAGGTTATTTAGGAATGATACATAGATATATAATATTGAGACTAGAAAAATGCATGCCAAAATTTTAGCAACAGTTATTTCTGACCCCTAGACTTATTAGTTGATTTTATTTTTTTTCACTTAGCTCATGTGTATTTGGAATTTTTCTACAATAAAGATCTTATTGGTGTAAGAAAATTTCAAAGATAAAAATAGTTTATTATAGGTTGAATAAAACATTGACAAAGGAGGAGTTATATCCTGTAACACTAATAGCCTATGCATTACAATTGAAAATACACCCACTGAAAAGAAAACTAAGTTGCAAAGCTCTGAAACTGCTATAAGTAGATGTTAATCCGTAAAAGATACTGTGCCTTCCCAAAGAAAAGGGCTGTGATCAGTCACTTTTCTCCTAACCGGTCTTCTTCCTCTTTCTTTACTGTGTCCTTTCTGATGAAATCAGTAAATGTTTTGATTCAAAACCAGGAGCAGGATACAACCTTAATTCTTCTTAAACTCAGGGCAAGTCTGTGCAAAAGCTGAAAATTTGCCTAGCCTATTTGGTAACCACAGTCTTGTACTTTTGATCACAGGTGGGGACGTTGCAAAACTCAGTAATTCCTTAAATACCCTGATTAGTCCCAGGAGTCTCTCTTCATAGGTAGGTCTTCTAAGATCATATGAAATACATGAGAAACAAATGTCTTCCTCCTTTATTTTTAGGAATTAGAATTATTTTCCTAAAACTAACTGTAAATGAATTTGTCAAATCAATGGAACATTTTTGGGGCTCTGTAATGGTGCTAATTATATATTAATTATATAATGTTATATGTATTCACTCACTTGTCCTAATACATTGTCTCTCTCTTCCACATAATCTCTGTGCCTATCTGGGTTGTTCATTGGTGCCTGACACAAGTAAGTACAGTACTTGATAAATGTTTGCTGAGTGATGAGGATAACTCATTTGTGTTCGAATTCTTACTGCATTCCTAGGGAGAAAACTTGGGTCTTGGAATTTTGGACATCCTTTGGAAACTCACCTTTACCACTAACAGCACTGCAACTGTGGGTGCTAAATAGCTCTAAATCCCACCCATGAAAGTACTACTAGTAATATGTACTTCTTGGCTTGCCATAAAGAATACACTTTCTAATACATGTTGGTAGCACTTAGAACAATGTCTAGTGCATAGAAGTTGCTTGAAAGATATGTGTTGGCAATATCTGAATTTCTCTTTTTGTCCTAGCTGTAATTGACCTCTTTCTGCCATTGTTTCTAAACTACCATAGTGGTTGAGACCATAAGCTCTGGGGTCAGAAGGTCTGTGCCATTTTAGCAAATAAGAGTATGACCTAGATCAAGTTGATGAGACACTCTGTACTTGTTCATCTGTAAAATGGGAATGATAATACTAGTAATAGCACTTACTCCATAGGATTATTGTGAGCCTACACTGAGAAGGTGCATATAAAATTATTCGAAGACTGTGACACAGAGTAAGTGCTCAGTAAAGGTTAGCCAGAAGCTTCTACCAGGCCTCTTATTATCTACTAGAGGCCTGGTGCATGGATTCATGCACATTGATTAGAAGGTGGCCGGTGGGGCGGGACTGGGTGAGACGTGCCAGACATGCCCTTGAGCCAACCTCTCACAGTCCCTCCCTGGCCAGCTGCATCTGGGGCAGCACCAAGGCTCAAAGGTCATCTGTGGAGTGACTGGTGTCCCTCCAGTAGGTGGGGTTCCTCGGCCTGGCCTGCGGAGATCAGGCTGAAACCAGCAGTCCGACATCCCCTGAGGGGTCCCTGAGTGTGAGAGGGCACTCTGCAAAGTTGCTGTCACTTGGAAGCTCCTGCATTGAGCATCTGCCCCCTGGTGGTTAGTGCACATCATAGCTACCAGCCGGTTGGCTGGTTGACCAGTCAGCTGATCGCTTAGGCTTTTATTTATACAGATTGTATTGCATCTAAAGTACAGTTTAAAACTGAGCCCAACTCCTGGCTTCTTTTCCTGAAGGACTTATTCATTCTGATTCGGCCATTTTATAACTACCAACTCACAGACTAGCTGCCCAGAGGTTTATGTGGTCTTGGGCATTGCAGCATCCTGTAGAACTTTAAGAGTGGGTAGGGTTGGCTATTATGTTAGAAAAAGTAACAGCAATTAACTTTATTTTGTGTCATACTCTGTGAAAAGAACTATAACCTTATTATTACCCTCATTTTAACAGATGAGGAGATAGACGCTTAGAGAGGTTATGTTTTGCTCCAGCTAGTGCCTGGAGAAGTCAGGACTTAAGCCAAAGCAGCCTACACTCTTAATCATTTGCTGCATTTATTATATAAACAGGAGTCTATTTTACTCAATACCTTATTGCAATTTTGATCCCAGATTTTCATCTTTAGTTCCATTCAGTAGAACCCAAACCTCAGAAACATAAGCAGCCTTCACACAGTAACATCAGGTTAATTTACAAGAAACAGAAAGAAAAATATACCTGGAAGAGAAAGGGAGGGAGTATAAAATAACAAGAAATGCCAAAAAACTAAAGAAAGACTAGTCAATAAATTTAGATAAAATTCCTTTGTTTTTTAATAACAAAAGGAGAATCCCATAAATATAACTGGAATTGTTATCTCATTTTGTTTTCGTATCAAATTTATGACTGAGTTAATTTTTTAGCTAGAATTCTGAAATATATTTGTCCTGCTAGGTCTAGCTCTTCCATTTGCAATGTTATCTTTGTGGTAATCAGCTATGGGTGGACTAGGAGGATAGGAGTATGGCTGTTAGAGAAGAGGGCTCAAATAATGGACAGTTGATTTATTGATGCCACGCTCCAACCTCAATCCACTCCTTGCCCCTTAGTTAGGGCTAAAAATGACTTGGGCTCTTAACCAACACTAGCATTGTCTATTGAAATATTAAATGTATATTCCCATTTACTCAGTACTTTCACATTTAGTCTGTGAGAGGAATGCACACGAAGTATATATAAGGGCTTTTACTGTTATATTGTTTGTAATTGAACATAAACGAAGCTAACCTAAATATCCATCAGAAAGGGATTGGTTTTATATATACCATAATGTAGTCATACAGAGGAATACATAGGTATAGTTGTATGTATTAACATGGATATAATGGAAAAGAGGAGATTGTAGGCAGTGCTGATAATACCCATGGAAGGGATTTGTAAGAATAGACATCAATGATTGCCAACTCAAGTGCATGTGGGGACCAGACTGGTTTTATAACTGGGTCAGGTAGGGACTATGACAACCTTGAGAGAACACCCTATGTGACAGCAACTGGCATCAATCACTCAGCTTCAGCTCATCATTGCTCATGGGGTGGCAGATCTTTGGATTTTCCAAGAAAAGCTGTAAATCACAATATTTTTTATGCTCCTTTGTGATAGTCTATTTACTTGTGTGTCACCTTCAAAGCTCATGAAAATATTTCTTATATGAATCGTTTGATCTTTATTTTGTGGCAACTAATAAAAATATTTTTAAAAATGTATTTATTTGTTCATCTATGAACTGGACTTGTCTTGCAGGCTCATTGCATATCAATATGCTTAGCAGTAGCTATCTCTGGAGAATCATATTATGGCCAATATCAGAGTGTGGTCTTACAGTGTCTATACCAGTGATGGCAAGCCTATGACATACGTGTCAGAAGTGACACGCGAACTCATTTTTTTGGTTGATTTTTCTTTGTTAAATGGCATTTAAATATATAAAATAAATATCAAAAATATAAGTCTTTGTTTTACTATGGTTGCAAATATCAAAAAATTTCTATACGTGACACGGCACCAGAGTGAAGTTAGGGTTTTTCAAAATGCTGACACGCCGAGCTCAAAAGGTTCGCCATCACTTGTCTATACTGTACATTGGTTTATGTTTGAGGTTGCTGTTCTCTTGACTGTGGCACATACCAGTTTATTGGTGGCGGTGAGGTGAGAGGTGAGGGGCCTGCACCCATGAGGAATGAGGGCGAGTGATCTGGAAATCCACATCGTGGACCAGGTCCTGGAGGTTGGCCTGTTACCGGTCCCAGGTGAAGGACAGTGGGTGACTGTTGGAAATGTACACATCCACACTGTCCAGTGAGGAGGCACCCCTAATCGGCCAGTCAGCAGGGCCCTGCACATGGGAACAATCTTGATTGTCAAGAGCCACTTGATCCACCGCTGGTCCTGGGGCCACGACTCCCCCAGAGGGTGTAGCATGGTTACTATCACTTCCTTTGGCGAAGATGATCAGATCTGCCACCGAGGGCCCCAGTGCAACCCAACTCCTTTCTTGTCCTTGGTGACCTCACCATGGGGCCCATGACCACAGTCAGGGAGGAACTCCTCGCCCATGACCAAGACCAGTCCCTGCAGCAGTGTTCCAACCCTGGGCTCAGAGCCACTGCCCCTCCCTCCACAGCTAGTCCCACACCGCCCCTCCCGTACCTTACACCCCGGAAAGCACTGTCATGCCCTGGGCGTTGTCCTGCACCCTGATTCTGACCCCACTCGGCAGACACTCTGCTGGAATACTTGGTGGCCCCGGTAAAAGGCAGTCACCCCAGCCTCCCTGTCCCTGCAGCTGCAGCAGCGATGTGAAGGGGGAGATTGAGAGACTGTAAGGGGACCCAGAGCGCAGCCCTGGCATCTCCCACCCGGGCTGGCCCTTAACCTTCCCCAGCACCTCAGTGGGTGATCAGGGAGCTCCTAGTTTGCACAGGGAGCAGGGGTGTCTAAGTTGGGGCTCAGCAAAAGCTGAAGGGGTGCTCAGGGGCCACAGCCAGGCTCGAGGGCCCCCATCTGGGATGGGGCCAAGACCGTGTCACTGAGTAACTTATCCAGAATGTTTTCTGGGCATCGGTGTCTGAGAGGTATCCAGAGCAGGAAGGTCCCCAGCTCCTGAGGTCACAGACTCGTGGGTCTTGTGTCTCCCGTGGGAGTCTGCGCTCCATACTTGGGCCACACACATTTTTTTTTCCGTTCAGAGTGAACCGGAACTTCCTCTTTAAGTTGGCACGCGATTTTATCCTCTCTGGAGTGTGGGCACCGCTGGCCTAGCCCGGGGCCTGGAAAATGCTGAAAATCTGCGCAGGCGGAAGTGCCTGCAGCTCCCCTGCAACACCGAGCAGGGTAGGTTCCGCGGCTTTGGGGTTCCATGGTCCGGTGTGGAGGACTGGAGCACGCAGGGTGCTGGGCTGCCCATCTTCGGGGTTCAGGTGACTCTGGAACTAACGATGCAGCCGCCTCCCTCCCCACCTCCCGTCAGCTTAAGAGCAGAAGGGCTTTCTGTCCACTGCTTTTATAATTAAAAAAACCCCAAACCTACTTGCACTGGCCTTATGCTAGGAAGGTGTGAACCAAGTGAATTTCCTGCCCATTTAGACTGGACCTGGTTTCAGGATTTGGGCCTGGTTGTTACTCATCTCAAGAACCGTGAGTTTGGTGAACACCATGGGCTCATGTAGATGATGTTTTGGATTAGGGTTTCTGCAGCCTGGAGATATTTCTGGCCATGTTGGATCATATGAGTCCCTGGGGAAAGGAAGCAGTATTATATTTTATTATTTTTCTAATCCTCACCTGAAGACATGCTTTTATTGATTTTAGAGAGAGAGGAAGGAAGAGAGAGATGGAGAGAGAAACATGGATGTGAAAGTGAAACATGATCAGTTGCCTCCCACACCCGTCCTGACAGGATATCATACGTGGCCTTACCGAGAACCGAACCCATGACCTTTCCGTGTGCGGGAGGATGCTCCAACCAATTGAGCATATGGGCCGGACTGGAAGCAACATTTGAAGGGTGTTGAGAAAGAACTATCATATATCTCATTTCCATGGTGTACCCTGAGCTTGTGGGAAAGTGAATACGTGATCATCATTCCTTTATTCACTCATGCAGCAGCGGTGTTTTGAGTGCTTACTGTGTGCCTGGTCCTGTGTTAGACCCTGATGACACAGATACGTTCAGTGCGTTCCTGGCTTTGGAGGTGACCCAAGTAAACAGACTTTCACAAAATAGTGTGAAAAGGAGTGTGATGAGACCCGCACACGGTGCCTCGGGAGACCCCACCAGAAGTCAGGGAAGACTTCCTGAGGAGGTGAGTTTTGAGGGATCAGGAGGAGTTAGCCTGGTAAAGAAATGGAGGGGGAATTCCAGGCTGAGAGACACACGGGTGCAAAGAAAGGAATGAAGGCGGGAGAGGACCTGGGACTTCCTGGGAACTGTCTGTACTCTGCAGAGCCTGGACGCTGAGTGTGTGTGGCAGGGAGGGGCAGGCGTTGGGGCTGGAGTGCAGGCCGCCACCTGACCACAGGTGCTTGGTAGAGCAGGCAGGGGTACCTGGGCTCCGTCCTCAAAGAGCCTGAGTGTCAACAACAACAGTTTTTGTTGTTGTTAATCCTCAACGGAGGATATTATTCCATTTTTACCGAGAATGGAAGAGAGCGGGAAAGACAGAGAGAAACATCGATGTCAGAGAAACACATCAATTGGTTGCCTCCTGCATGAGCCCCAACCAGGGCCCCGGGCCAGGGAGGAGCCTGCAACCAAAGTATGTGCCTTTGACTGGAATTGAACCTGGGACTCTGGTCTGTAGGCCAATGCTCTATGTACTGAGCCAAACTGGCCAGGGCAACAGCAGGTTTTAAGCTAAGGAGTTTTGGGGCTGTTTTATATATTTATGTAAACAAATATTTTCATCCAGAGTTTTCATTTTATAATTTATTGATTCTATTAACAAAGTGTGGGGGGGGAATGCTGTATTTTTAAGTGGAAAGAAGCAGCAACTTATTTTTAAAAAACTACAGAATGATGGCTGACAAACTCTAGTTACTATTAAAACATATTCAGGTTTTATACTTTCCCACATTGCTTGATTTTAGAGATATTTCATGACAATGCCATACACAGCGGGCAAGTTAATTAAGCCATGGACTTGGAAGGTTGCTGGTAAATTCCAAGCCAGTTTCGAGGGTGTGTTTGTGTTCTGTGTGGGGAGTTGGTTAAAGGCATCCATAACATTATGGTAATCCTCAGTGAATATTGCTAGGGTTCCAACTGGCAATCCATCCCCTTCCTGGTATCATTACCCACAAGGGCCTTGTTTCCCCGAAAAAGTAGGTGAATACTCAATTAATGGGAAGAGACTGAACATGTTCAGTTTGGTAAGAACTTGACTTCCCTGTCTTCCAAGGAAAAGGGAAAAGTTGGTGGTTTTTGAGAGAGGAAGAAGGGTGGGGAGGGAGGAGCCGACTGGGGTGACTAGTGAGGCTGTGAAAGCCCCACAATTGCTGTCGAGGTCGTTTTTCACCCCTGGAGCAGATGACCTCATTTGCTGCTGCTATCCATTCATCCCTGGTTTTCTGGTCTTTTTGCTACGAGGACACGTGTATATGCGGTGAGGAATTTAGAGAAGAATTCAAATTTTATGCTGCCATGTACTTAGCTGTGAGAGACTGGACAAGTTGCTTACCCTACCAGATCTGATTTTCGGATGTCTACTTGGCGTGGGCTTTGGTGAGAATTAAAGGAGATAAGATGGTTATGTAGAGTGACTTGCACAGAACTGATGTGCAATAGATGTTAATTTCTTTCTTGACCCTGGACTGAAGCTACCTTTAATTGGTTTCCAGGGGAATAGCCATTTGTCTCCCTGAATCTCAGGCTTCCTTTTCACCAGTAAAGAAGCACATGTTAAGAGAAGCGGTGACTTGAGTAGCAGAATGACCTGCATTCCAAACCTGGGGTTACTACTGGCTTTGGACAGGTGACTCATTATTCTCGAGACTTGGGTTGCTTCTCTGTAAAATGGGAGCAGCATTGCCTAATAATTCCTGTACCTCCCACAGGCACTGTGAGGATTCAGTGAAGGAAGGCAGGGTTCTCAAACTTGAGAATGCCCCAGCATCACCCAGACAGCTTGTTCAAACAGATTGCTGGAGTCCAACCTCAGGGGCCCTGCTTTAGTAAGTGTAAGATGGGGCCTGCGATTTTGCATTTCTAACCAATTCCAGGCGCTGCTGATACAGTGGTCCCAGTGCCTGGCACACAGGGAACACCTGATGGATGTGAGCTACTAGTGCCCTTGTCTTTCGGGGCAAAGATAACATTATAGTTACCACCACCACCTGGCTATCATCCTAACTTTAGGGCTCTGACTTCGGCTATGTCAAATAATTGCTTAATTTTCAATTTATGTAGAACTAATATAAACAGTGAGGCTCAGGAGGAATTCAGTGTTCTAGGGGGTTAGAATCCACAAGCCATTACTGCTGAGGACATCTGTGTGACCCAGACACGGGAATGAGGGGCCCAGACAGATCAGGTCCCTATACAGTTGTATCAGCCTGGCCCCCTTGAAGCATGTTTGAATTAAAAAAACCAATTTCTGGAATGTTCTCCTATCACACAATACTCTATCAGATGTTGAGGGCATGTTTTGGGGAAATTGGGGGAAATGACAGGAGACTTCCATAGGCCAGATGCTCCTTTGGTGACTTGTAGAAGTCCCATTGTCCCCAGGGGTTTTAAGTGTGTAAAGGATGGCTCTTCCCTCTGAGGAAATCATAGGCCCTGACTCTTTAGAAGGTGGATGGCAAAGATAAGGGGCCTGGTGGGTGACACCTCTGTCACTTAATGAGCAGTCTGAATTGCAGATGGAAAATTAACACCTTCTCCTTCTCCCTCCCACCCACACACCCAATACTTAAACTCACCATTGATATTGTTTCTCAGAGCAACTGAGTCACAAGAAATGTTACCCTTTGAACACAGCCAGGGGTGGGACTCAGTGTTGCATTAGGATTAAGAGTTCAGGTTCTGGGGTCAGAGAGATGGGGCCCATCTCCTCACTGCCTATCACGGAGAGTGTGACCTCAGCCCATGACCTTCTAAACTCCCAATCTCTTATCTAAATTGAGGGCAGTAAGAGTACTATTCCAAAGAGATTTTGTGAGGCCTAATTAGATAAGCATGTGAGGACACAATGACAGCTATTGTTATCATGGGGGACTTTTTAAGACTTTAGGGTTAGAACCTTCTCCCGTATGGCCTCCCGTATGAGCTGTCATTTTTCCAGAACTGCCCAGCAGTGATCAGTTGGATCGTGGGGCCTAGATTCTCCACTTCCTCAATTAGTATTTATGGCTTTGGACTGAAAGGGAAGGATTGAGCCTGTTGCATGGGGCCTGGGAATGAAATGGGGACACAGGGACAGTGGAAGGTGTATGAGGAGTCTGACCCTGCTTGATTCCAAGAAGTGATTCTCAGCCCCTGTGGGGCAGAGGTTAGAGCCATAAGCGGAAGGACCTGTTCACCCCAGGTGATGTGGGACACTCAGTGGCTCAGAGGCCAAGGAGACCAAAGAAATGCAGAGTTGGGGAAGGGTTTACGCACGGTGTCGGGGGGTTTGAGGTCCCTTCCCATCCTGGGCAGGGAAGCAGTGTTTGAACACAGCCACAGCATCCATGGAGGTGACAAGGTAATTCCCACGGGGACTTGTGGGCGGGTAGTACATCTTAATGAAGAACATGAGAGAGAAGGCTTTTTCCTGAGGTTATCCCTCTTCATGGAGAGAAATCCCTGAATAATGGGAGTGGGAGGGTCTGCAGTGACACGGGTGGGAGCCAGGAGGCCTAGGTGATGTAGCTGCCGGGCACATGGTAAGCACCCAGGAACTGGCCGTTATTACTGGCTGTTTCCTGACACCCTGACCATCGCCCCTGCTCATGGAACAGGCAGTCTCTGCTTCGAGTCTCGAAGGACATGAAAACTCTCAGCCCCTTCTTCCATGGGACTTTCTGAAGAAGGCAGAGTAGAAGGTTAACACTATGCTGAAGTCTTTCTCCAACAGAACCTCTAAATATCTACTTTTGATAAGAAAGTAACTTAAGCCTTAGGTACTAAAAGGTAGTGATGATGCTGGCTGGTTTCGCTGAGCTCCAGACTTGGACTCCAAAGACCTGCGTTCAATCAAGTCCCAGCTCTGTGACCTTTGAGCTTCGAGGCCACAGGCTGATTTTTTAACTTTCTCATATTTAAAGCAGGGACAAAACTGCCTGCCCTATCACCAGATAATAAACGGAGAAATGTTTTATAAACTGTAAAGTTCTGTTAGGAAAGTGGTTTGGGCATGTTTAATGATGACACATGTCTCCTAGGACTACTGGCATTCAACCAAGGGATGGTCCCTTATTTCAAAATGAAGACTAATGAGAGACAGGCATGGAGACAGGTGAAGGGAGGGGTGTATTTGGGGGTTTCCCTGGGAGTTCACTACCTGCTCTGGAGGCTGGCCCAGTAATCTGATTAGAAAGCGTCATTGGGCCAATCCTGAGGATGTGACAGGAGCCCCTCTTCTCTCCACTGAAGTGGTCCTTTACCTCCGTCTGCCATCCACACCGTGAGCTTCTAGCTCAAAGACCGTGTTCTCTTCTCTTGGATGTTCAGCTCCCAGCATAGGGCCTGCCACACAGTGGGGATTCTGTTTGGGTTTACGGAAGGATTCAGAGTGAGTGGGAGGCTGTGCGGGTTTGTTGTTTGTAAAACATCCACAGCTCTGGGGTGACTGGAACATGGAAACACACATTTGTGGGTCTAGAAAACATGAGAAAGAACAGTAAGAATTGCTTTCCTTCCTGAGCCATTTGTGCTTTGGGGATAAACCATGGGCAAGAAAGGAAACTTGGGAGTTGGTTGCTGGTGATGGGGTGGGGTGGGGGCAATGGGCAAATTCGGTGGAGAATTTGTCAATCTTGACACAACAATATCATTCTGTCTTACAGGAGATGTGGACCCTTGGCACTTCTGGCCCTAGAAATGATAGCATTTTCAAAAGGACAGGGAACTTACCAAATTAATCCGTGATGGCTTCTGTTATTAGTGTCAAAACATGTAATCTATGTTTTTTCTGAATGCTATTATGATCCTGAGCCAGGGAACTTCTTGGTTGGTTGTTGGTTTCCACTGTTGCTCCCATAACCTTAGGAACAGTGACAACTGACACCAATGAGGACACCGCCCTTTCTCTGAGGGCTTGCTCTATGCCACCCCACCTGTGCTGTGTCTTATTTCTCACAACTCTATAAGGTCAGTCATAAGCTTGACCCCATTTTACAGGTGAAGAAACTGAGGCTCGAAGGATTTAAGGGATTTCCCCAAGGTAACACAGTCACCTTAATCTGAACTTTGTTTGAATCCAGGCCTGATAGCTACATCCATGCCCTTCTCCACCCCTGAACTGCCTCCTTGGAGAAAAAGGCAGATTTTATGATGAGATTGTACAGACGTGCCTCTGAAGTATTTTCTAAGCAGTTCAAATAAAGCACTTCAAAATACAGATCATGTGTATTTCTGTGACAAGAAATCCTCCCCACTCCCCGCAGCACCTCCCTTCAAAGGCTTTTTCTTAGACTCTCTGCTCAGGGTTCAACCTTGGGCCCGGGTATGAAAATGGGACAAGGAAACAAAAGACCCCAAGGTCTGTAACTGATCATGAATGAAACACGCTTCCCCAGCCTCACAAGATGTCAGATTCCCTTTGTTCTACAAGCTCTGGTTTCACACAGCATCAATTTCCCCTAATAATAAGCTTTTTAATTCTTCATCTAACGACAGCCCAGTCTTGAGAGTTCTTATGATCTCTATTGCTCATCCAGCATGACAGACACGCGCACTGTGAGTTTATTTTCCTTCTTTTCTTTTCCGGTGCTGTCACACATGACTCCCATCACAGCGTAAGCAGGGGCTCTGAGCAGCCTCCCCCCTTTCCTCTGCCCCTCGCCTCCCACACAGCCACGCACAGCTCTTCGTGTTCTCTGTAGAGCATCGTCTGCTTCACTGTGAATAAGCTCTCCCTCTTTCCCCCCCATCCCTCCTTGGTGACTCTTGTGTCAGCCAGGCATGCTGTAGGCACTTACGCGTGGGGTGGGGGGGGCGGTATTTTTGACTGGTTGTCTGAACTAACATTTATCATGCATCAACTCTGTTCTGGACATGTGCTGAGAGTTTTGAACGGATTATCTCATTAGCTCCTCACCTCACCTGGGTGAGATGGGTCCTGGTGGTAAACCCATTGTACGGATGAGGAAACTGAAGCACAAGGAGATGTCCAAAGGCATATAACCTTCTAGTGCAGGGGTGGGCAAACTTTTTGACTCGAGGGCCACAATGGGTTCTTAAACTGGACCGGAGGGCCGGAACAAAAGCATGGATGGAGTGTTTGTGTGAACTAATATAAATTCAAAGTAAACATCATTACATAAAAGGGTACGATCTTTTTTTTCAATAGTTTTATTCATTTCAAACGGGCCAGATCCGGCCCGCGGGCCGTAGTTTGCCAAGGCTGATCTAGAGCCTGTCTCCTTAACCAGCAGGACTCACTGGCTTGAGGTTGTTCTGGAAACTTCTGTGTGAAAATTGGAGAGTGTTGAGAATAATTTCTGACCAAAAGACCCTAGAGAATCAAGGTGGACAATATCCTCAGGAAAGTTCAAGCCAAGCAATAAGAGTAACTAGACGGGTTTACAAAACATCCATGGACCTTTAAGATGACCCACACCAACCGACCATTCTCTGCCTATAAGGAGAGCTCAGGAATGGCCGAGGGAAATGGCCCTTTGCCTCCACCTGTCACCTCCTGCAAGACATCCTCCCTGTCATGTGCATCTATCCTACAATTCCCTCTTATCATGGCCTTTCCCAGAGAGGAGGGGAGCCCTTAGGATAGCAGTTCTTAAGATTTCAGGTAGGTCGGGATTACTTAGGAAACTTATCTAAAACACACATTCTGGAAATTCTGATTCAAGAGGCCTGGAAGAGGGACTCGGAGTTTTTATTTTTACCAAGCACCTTTGGAGATCCGAATGCAAGAAGTCTCCAAGGCACTATTTAAAAGTAACCACTGCTTTGCCTGGCTGGTGCAGCTCATTTGGTTGAGTGTCGTCCAATGCACCAAGAGGTCGCTGGTCCGATTCCTGGTCAGGGCACATGCCCAGGTTGATGGGTGGATCCATAGTAGGGCGTGTGCAGGAGACAACCAATTTATGGATCTTGCTAATCAATGTTTCTCTCTCTCTCTCTCTGCTTCTTCCTTCCTCTCTCCTAAATCAGTAAAACCATTTCTTTGCTGAAATGTCAGCCTATGTTTGTTACTACATAGCTGAGCCTATCGCAGATAAGATGGTAACAAGTACATCATTTGTGCCCAAAAAGAGGGCACAGCAAGAGGAGGGAATAAAAGTGGCCCAGTCAGTGTTGCTCAGTGGTTGAGCGTCAATCTATGAACCAGGTCACGGTTCGATTCCTGGTTAGAGCCTGGGTTGCAGGCTGGATCCCCACTGAGGGAGGGCAGGTATGTGTGTAGGAGGCAGCTGATCAATGATTCTCTCTCATGGTTGACGTTTCTATCTCTCTCTTTCTCTCCCTTCTTCTCTCTCTAAAATCAATAAAAACAAATAAATAAATAACCACTGCTTCTCAGACTGTAGCATTGGACAAGGAAGCAAAAAGCGCCAGCTGGTCAGGGCTGACTTGGCCTTGGCAGTCTCTCACAGGTGGCCGGGCGCATAACCGTAATCCCGTGACCCCAGAATCATCCGCTTGCTATCGCCCTTTGCTCTTTACCTCTGCTGCTGAGGAGGATGCCGCCCAGGAGCTGAGCATCTCATCTGCTGAGCTAACTGTAGGAGCTCCATAACATTTGTTATTATTTTTAAATCTTCTCACCTAGGATCAAGATTTTTATCTTTAGGTCTAAGATCTCCCACCAAGGGATTCCCTAACCTTTGAATCCCCATTTAGACCAACTGAAATGATCAGGAAAAAGGAGGGAAGAGATACAACACTAAAGACAGGCCATAGGGAATGCTGCTCATTTAGGTGTCGACACAGCTGAAGTTGCTTCAAAACTTAGTTTCCTCTGATTAAATTATGCTGGAAGCCCCACCTCCCAGAGAAGGCTTCCCCCACACCCAAGAAGAGGAGTGGCCACCCATCTTGTCTCAGATATGATCTCCTGTGTGGCACTCCCAGTCTTTACGCTCAGTTGAATTGCTGTTCAATGTCTGGTTGCCCGTAATCACTAGCTCCATCAGGTTAGTTAGTAACAAACCTCTGAACAGGTCTGTTGTGTAGTCAATCCCTTGATTTTCCTTGGTCCCTGGCATGCTTCTAAAACCAACTCTTCTGATGTCCATGTAGACTCTGCTAGGACAGGAAAGACATCTATCTGGAGAGAATAGCATAGAGCCTGCTACATAGAAGGTGCTCAGTAAATGTTGGTTGGTTGGGTAAGTAATCATAATTTTGTGAATCTACAGTGATTTTTTTTGAGGCAGTTGTCCCCAAAGGAGGACTAGTATAAGGGCCACATAAAATTTCCCTTACTCACAGAAAAATGAGAAAATGTAGGGCAAATTTGAGGAACCTCCCAGAGCCGTGGTGTCCTCATCCACAGAATGGAGATGTGGCTTTTGATGGACAGGTGGATGCACATACAGGTGTACACACATATGTCACATAGCTGACCTTACTATCATTTCAAATTTAGCTTAAATCTTAACTGCTTTATCTAAAGTAGGTCACTTGGCCTCAGCCCTGTACGAGTTTCCTTCATAGCACTTTTCACAATTTACAATGAATTGATTTATATGAGTTTTGTGTTGTCTGCCCCATTAGATTGTAGGTAGGAAGTATAGTTACTTGTTACCATGTATTCCTGACGTGGCAACAGTGGAGAGTATAGAGTTGATATATTATTGTTTCATTATTAATACTTATATACTTTTATGGACAGTGGGGGAAGTTATTGGAAAGGAGGAGCAACAAGGCCCTCTTTGCTTGGTTAGTGGGGAGGGTGACTTAGATTCACCAAGGTCAAGCTGCGGTGTGGAGGTGCTGGGCAAGAGACTCTTATCTTCCAGCGAGAGACGGCATGTGTTTCAACGGTTGTTAATTTATGATCAGCTTCCCAGTTTCAGAAGATAAAGTTGGACGCCTCTTGTGTAATTTCGATTTATTTTAGTAATGAGCTCAGTTGGCATTTTCCCTCTGGAATGCTGTTATTCAAACAAACTCGACAGAGACTTGCTTGTAGGTACAACTGCAAAGGAATGAAATGAACTTCGATGTACAATATGAGTCCCAATATTGGTTCAGCCATGACGTGTTACTTAGAATGAGTGAGAGCAATGGGGATCTCGTTAATCCTCACAATTTAGCACCAGCCTCCAGGGGAAGAGACAGTCACATCTGATCATCCTGTCCTGTTTAGCCTTGTAAATGCGCAGGAGAGGGCGATTGATGGGGGAGCCAGAATATTTACCCCAACTCCTTTGTCATTTGTGGATAGATCTAAGACAGAAGACTATTGAGAAAGATTTATAGGAGTAAAGTGAGGTCATGGTCAGAAGGCTCAGCTAGGCAGAGAGAATTGTTATTACTCAGGCCTTCATCTTCCATTTATTGAGCATCTACTGTGTGCGAGACTCTATTCCAGGCATTGGGGATTGAGCGGGCAGAATCCAGGGTCCTTATCCTCAAGGAACTTATATTCTGGTGGGAAGAGAAAGACAGTAACCAAATGAGCAAGTTAATAATTACTTCTGCAAAGAAAATGGAGCAGGGCGATGTCATAGGCAGCTACTCTGGTGGGGTGGTGGGGACTGTTTTAGGCTGGTGGTCAGGAAAGACGTCTCTGAAAATGGGAAATAGGAGTGAAAAGTGGCTGTTCGGGTGGAGGTAGCTGCACAGAGGTGGACGTTAATAGCCTCTCAAGCCGAGGGCCAGAACAGGGAAACCCTGCTCCTGAAATGAGCTCAACATTAGGAAACAACCCCAAAGACCCTTCATTCCCTTCCAAACAGGAAAATACAAATAATTAACATTTCCACATTCTTTACTACTCACCAGCAATGCTCATTATGTATCAGCAGTGTGACCTTGGACAGGTTATCAATCACTCTAATTTGACAGCTATAACACAGCAGCAACAAGGACTACACACCTCACAGACTTGTTATGAGAATTACACATGATAGCAATGCATGCTAATAACTATCAAGTACTTATTATATACGGGGCACCATGCTAAGTGCTGCATATCTAATACCTTATTTAACCTTCTTGATAACCTTCCTAATAAGGCAAGAAACATAATCCCCATTTTGCAGATAAGATCACTGAGTGCAGAGAGGGTGAGTAGGTTGCTCAGGGTCACCCAGAGTTGGGATTTGAATCCAGATGCTCTTCTTCCAAAGCCCTCATCCTTACCCTACAACTTCCAGAGGCACAAGCCTTAGAACAGGGCCCCCGCAGGTGCCTTGGCCCAGCCCTGTGTGCTGCAGCTCTCCATGCTTCTGGGTCTGCCACTACCACCCATATTGTCTTTCTTCCACTTCCTAGCAACTGTGGGTGATCTTAGACTCTGTATTTTAGAATGTGACGTTTGGAAATCAGTGATTTGCTGTAGAGCTGGAGCTGGAAGCCAGTTCTTCTGATCCCCAATCCTTAGGTCTTTTCCATACACTGTGACTCCCCAGAGTTTTTGCTTATTAGAAGTAAGCATCTTTTGAAAGGAACCCTCAGAAATACACGCTGAATTTCCTTCAGTAGATCCAGCTGTGTGCAAAACAATAGGTTCAATTTTCTTCCTTAATACCGCTTCTATTAACATTTAAAACCTCCCTCCATATTCATTGTTCCTATTTTGAGTGGAAAAAAGTGTCAGAACATTTCAGTATTCACCTTGAAACCCACTAGGATTCTGAATTGACACCTCCTCAGCCACCTGTGGCCCCAGGTTCACTCTCTGTGCCTGTGTTGCTCCTCCTTGTGCCCATTCCAGGAATTTCCAGGTTTCTGGGAGACTTCTCTTCCCTGAGACTTGTCTGGTAGCAAACTTAGTTCCTAGTGAGTGAGTTTTTGTTTTCTTTTTGACCATGGTCATTCCTACCCTCTTGGATTTCTTGAGCTGAACTTTAAAGTTGAAAAACTTAAAAAAAAAGTTTTCTTGGATAAGATTCTTAGAATATAGAGTCAACTCTGAGACTGGAGGAAAACACATCTGAGCTCACTGCCTTGAAAGCAATTAGTTACCCGTGGGAGGAAGAGGATGGGACAGAAGACACATAGAGCAGCAAGAGCAACCTCACCCTGGTCGTTGACGAGGCCGGAGCTCCTGTGACCTTTCTCTGGGCTTGGTGCAGATTTATAACTTCAGTCCAGGCTTTTTCTTTGGACTGAGACTCTGGGCAGACACCCATGTTTGCACACAGTTTGCTCCCTGGGTTTGGAATCAGTCTGAACTCAGCTCCAGTCATACCTGCTCCTTGGCCTTTGGTTGTTGAAACCAGGCAGCCCAGCACATGTCTCTGAACTTTTACAAAGTTTTCATAAGGGAGAGGTACTTACAGACAACATCTGAGACCTCTGGCTTCATGTAATGCTCTGCTTGATCTGAATTTGTGGCTCTTTTGGCAATTTAAGAGCAATTTTTGTGAAATTTCCCAGAACATTTTGTTTCCTCAGGCAAAAAATGGCTTTCACTGCATGAGCAACAGTTGAGAGTCAGTTATGGCCTCTGCAAATCAATAAATCTAGGCAAGAGGCCAGATTCTTCCTGTTCACTGTGTGCATCATTCTCTGCCTTCCCCTCACTACGAGAGAGAGAGA
>NW_006300372.1:3780071-3819759 GCF_000327345.1 Myotis davidii | reverse complement strand
AAAACGTAAAAAAAAAAGTTTTCTTGGATAAGATTCTTAGAATATAGAGTCAACTCTGAGACTGGAGGAAAACACATCTGAGCTCACTGCCTTGAAAGCAATTAGTTACCTGTGGGAGGAAGAGGACGGGACAGAAGACACACAGAGCAGCAAGAGCAACCTCACTCTGGTCGTCGATGAGGCCGGAGCTCCTGTGACCTTTCTCTGGGCTTGGTGCAGATTTATAACTTCAGTCCAGACTTTTTCTTTGGACTGAGACTCTGGGCAGACACCCATGTTTGCACACAGTTTGCTCCCTGGGTTTGGAATCAGTCTGAACTCAGCTCCAGTCATACCTGCTCCTTGGCCTTTGGTTGTTGAAACCAGGCAGCCCAGCACATGTCTCTGAACTTTTACAAAGTTTTCATAAGGGAGAGGTACTTACAGACAACATCTGAGACCTCTGGCTTCATGTAATGCTCTGCTTGATCTGAATTTGTGGCTCTTTTGGCAATTTAAGAGCAATTTTTGTGAAATTTCCCAGAACATTTTGTTTCCTCAGGCAAAAAATGGCTTTCACTGCATGAGCAACAGTTGAGAGTCAGTTATGGCCTCTGCAAATCAATAAATCTAGGCAAGAGGCCAGATTCTTCCTGTTCACTGTGTGCATCATTCTCTGCCTTCCCCTCACTATGAGAGAGAGAGAGAGAGAGAGAGAGAGAGAGAGAGAGAGAGAGAGAGAGAATGTTCATTTCTGAGAGAGACTTTCGAGTTTGGTCAACTGATGATTTTAGAGATGAGGAAACAGAGGCCCAGAAATTTATCCCACAAGTTTAATACAAGGCTATATTCATTTATTGCTTGTATAAGTTTTTTTTATAGGTTTTTTTAGTTAGTATATATTTTGAAAAAATAAGTAAATATATGCGCAGAAAATCTAGCACTCTTGTTGCATTTTCCCACTAACCTGGACAAGCTGCTAGGAGAGAGGCTTGACCAGCTGGCCATTGAAGTCTCTGACCAGTTGATTGTCCTTGCCCACTGGACCTGATCCGCACCTCCCCAGACCCACAGACTTTCCCACCCTAGACTGTGAGCTCCTTGGGAGCAGAGCCATACTTGTTTGGGTCACAGCTGTAGCCCTACCTTCTCGCACAGTGCTTAGAAATTAGGTGCAAAGTACATATTTGTTTCATTGAAGCAGCTCTTTCCTGTCTTCCGGAGTCATTCAGCCCATTTCTAGTTCGTTGTGGGACGCAGCCTCAGTTCTCTCTCTTCCCTGCAGGTGGCAGTATTCAACGGCTTGAACTAGCCTTGCTGCTTTCTGAGGCAGTGGTTCTCAACCCATCAGACACAAAGCATGGTTTTAGTAACAGCAATTTCATAACACCTCTTTATTATTCTGGAATAATAGATTAAATAGTCCGCCTACAAATATAACTTCAAAAACCATACAACATCCTTGCTCTAATGTAAATAGAAATAAAGAGCAAGTCATTGATAATAAAACACATATTTTCATAGCAAATGCTTGGGTGTGATTTCCCTAGGAGATACCATGAACTAGTCAGATGCTGTGCCGATGTCTAGGTCCCCTGTGAACACGACAACTACAGATGCTGTCTGATGCAGCAGCATCATTTTAGCCGTGAAGTAATTGTCCAGAATGGTAGACAATTCTTGGTAGAGTTCTGAATAAATAAAAGTATAAACTCCCTTAATATATATGCATTTTCAGTCCCCTCAAATGTATACTAAAGACCAGTGCTTTACTGGAGGCAATAAAACAACCAACCAACCAACCAACCAACCAACAGGTTCTAGGCTCAGATAACTACAAACAGGTGTTTTACCTGTGGGAGGATCAGAGGTGTGGGATAATTTCTTGTTTGCTGTACTGTCCTTTATGTTGCAGGATGTCCACATCCCTAGGTCTCACCACTAATGTCTGTGGTGTTCATTCATTGTGAGAACAGTACTGAAAAATGTTTCCACACATGGCCATAATGCCCTGTAGGGGGCGCTACCGACCCCATTAAGAACTTTTGCACTAGCTGTGCTAATTGGGCAGCCACAAGTCATTGTGGCCACTGAGCCTTGAAATGTGGCTAGTGCAACTGAAGAACTAAACTTTTGATTTAATTTATATACACATTTTAAACTGATGCTCAATTCAGTTACTGGAAAACTTTTAAGTATGATTGGAACAAATTGGGTATGTGAATCTACTTTGTCAATGATAAATTTCATGAAATCTGAATGCAGATCAAATATTTTTAGTAGAAAGTTCAGTGACCTAATTGAGATGCTCTAAGTGTAAAAGATAAATAGGAGTTTGAAGATTGAGGAGGCAAAAGAGAATACAGAATATCATATGAATACCATGGTTATGTTGGATTAGATGTTGAAATGATAAAGGTTTGGCTAGATTGGATTAAATGTTATTAAAATGAATTTCACTTGGTACTTCTTGCCTTTTTAATGTTGTTTCTGGAAATTAAAATATCTATATATGGATTTTTTCTATTGGAGAGTGCCGGAGGAGAGAAAACTCAGGACCAAAGTTTCACAGCCTCTGGGGCCTCTTCGTTCTTTCTGTCAGAAGTGAGAGAGGAGTTAGAAAAATTAGTTTCTTATCCTCTAGTCGGCACACCAGGGGCTGCAGGGTCCGGGTCTCTGCGATGGTAGAATTATCCCAAGTGATTATTATTTAATGGAGTCCCAGATTTTGGCCTGTGGTAGCTGGCACGGTTGATGTTTTTCCACTACCCTCACCCTCTGCTGGGTCCTCTGGGAACCTTCCCTTTACATTCTGACGTGGGAGATTTGGCCTGTGATACAAAGACTTGTGCCAGCTCAGCTCAGAGGCAATGAGGAAAAGGCATTTCAAAGTACAAGGAAGATGGCTTATCTCTCCATTCCAGTGATTTACAGATAATGCAGGTGGTTAAATTTCAAAGCTATCTGTGGGGTCTCCTCTGAGGCATAGCATAGAGAACCAGCCTCACTGGTAGCTAAGTTACAACCCGGCCGTGGAGAGGCCTCGCATATTCAGAAGTCTGTTATGGGATCTACATTATAGCTAGACCGATTAAAAACATTTTCTGCCCCACTTTTAAGGAATCAACTATTATTCCCAAGTGGCCAAATGGATGGTGTGAGTGAAGCGTTATTAATGGGGAGAAGCATGAACTTTGGGCTCAGAACTGGGCAAGGATAACGATTGACATTTCATGGCTGTGGGACCCTGGGCAGATAACTTCTCTGAGCATCAGTTTCCAGTCTTCCTACCTGTAAAACAAGCCCCTTGCTCATCTATAGCAAATCTCAATAGCAGCCGCTGTTTTTCACTAAGAAGCGGGTGAGAGTGGGAGGTGGGGAGAACTTTTAAGCAGGCAAGCATCTTAGGACAGCATCTCCAAGACTATGTTTCTCAGAACCCTGATCCTATGAGATAGAATTCCAACAATAAAAACAGGTGGTTTTTTTTGTAAGTCACCTCTACTGCTTTTTGGACATGGTGTATCCCCAAGTCAAGAATGACAAAGTACATTAGCATACTTAACATTCTGGGAAGTCTTGCAACAAAGAAATCAGTTTAACTTAGCTTAACCCAACATTTCCCAAGCTTATTTTAATAGGATATTTTCAAGAAATAACTATTAGTTGTGTGGGCCATACTTTGGGAAATGATGGCACAAGAAAAAATGTCCTACCTTCTAGTCAGAGCTCCTTGATCCCACACTTTGAATGGGCTGACTTGTCATCACATTGTCATGTGACCTGGGGGGGCAGGAGACAAGTTGGACAAGCCACCAGACTTTCCCATATCACCTAAGTCCATAATGAAAAACCCACTCCTGAAGGAGCTCAAGTAATCTTGGGGGGAAAATGGTGGTGACATGGGATATGACAGTCTCTTAAACCACTGGCTTGTAATTTCTATTTTGATTGGTGGTGGAATAGATGGGAGGGATGGTAAATTTAGATTTTGTTTTTCATGTTACCAACTAAAGTCCCATGAACTCTCACAACTCTCTACAAATGATCAATAATTAAAATAATTTTCTGCCATAACAATATTTCAAAAGGAAATGCCAGACTGGGGTTTAAATACACACACACACACACACTCATATACATGTGCACTCTCTCTGTACAGTAATGTATGAGCAGATTAAAAGGATATGTTTAATTTATAAGCCTTACTCTGATTAGAAATGATAGATGTGGAAAGATCGCTAAAGGATAATGTTCATACTCAATTTGCAGTAATTGCACATTTCTTTCATCAAGACACATATCTAATATAATTTCTCAAATCCCAAAGTACACATAAAAAGACAGTCCAGTAAATGACCTCAGAAGGGATAGGATACAAATTTTACTTCAAAGAAGATTCAGAATACAGTAGGGCAGTGGTCGGCAAACTGTGGCTTGCAAGCCACATGCAGTTCTTTGGCCCCTTGAGTGTGGCTCTTCCACAAAATGCCACGAGCGGGCGCGCACGTACAGTGCGATTGAACTTTCGTGGCCCATGCACAGCCGTCAGTATTTTGTGGAAGAGCCACACTCAAGGGGCCAAAGAGCCGGCTGTGGCTCGTGAGCCACAGTTTGCTGTCCACTGCACTAGAGTGTAAGTCAAAATGTATAGAAGCAAACCTAGATATCTGTGAATATTTTTGTAATGCATTATGTGCCTCCAATTTTTATTACAAACATTTCAAATGTTAAAAAAGGGGAAACATAGTATAATAAACAAACACCAAGAATTGTTAACATTTTTCTATTTTTACTTCATATATATGCATACATAATTTTTTCATAATAAATTGCAGGCATCATGACACCTCACCTTAAATATTTCAGTGGGTAGTTCCTACAGAAAGGACATTCTCTCACATAATCACATAGCATTGTTTTGCCTAAGAAAATTAATAATTCTCTAGTTGCATCTGATACTAACTCTAGAGTCAGTTTTTCCAGGAATCAATCAAGGTTCATATATTATATTTGTTTATATCTCTTTAAAACTTGAATGTTCCTCTCATCTCAACATTTTTCCCCCAGGATATTAACTTTTGGTGAGACCCGTTGTCTTGTAGGATGTCTACATAGTGGCTTTGTTCATCCATCTGATTGTTTCCTCTTGGGGTTAGTTAGCTCATTCTTCTAACTCCCTGTGCTTTCTGTCAAGTAAAAGGTCTAACGTCTTAATTAGATAAATATTAAACATTTTTGGCCAGAACACCCCACCAATAGTTTATTATTTATTCCTGTTTACCTCCTGTCCCAGTTTAACTGTAAACAGTGCCTTTCGTCATCAAGAATGTCCTGGCCGGACACCCCATCTGTAAATGAAGCATCACACAGAATGTCAGTTTGTCCCATCATCAGGGAGACGAAGTCTAATCACTGGGCTAGATGTCCACGAGATGAGCGCTTTTTAAAAAAAAAAAGCTCTAGAGACATTGAAGCATGCAACAGACTGACGTATCTCAGAGGGAAGGGGGATGAGAAGAAATTAACCAATGAATATATGTGCATATATATATATAGCCCATCGACAGACAATGGTGTGGGGAAGGCCTGGGGAGGGATGGGAGCAGGGTAAAGGGGATCAGCTGGGGGAGGGAGAGGACACATCTGTAATACTTTCAACAATAAAGATAAAATTTTTAAAAAGAAAAAAATTTTTTTTTAAAGTAATGAGTCCCATAATGAGCTTATAAATTGAGTGATTTTGTTTATGTAAGTCAGGCATGTCAAACTCAAAGGCTAACACGGGCCAAATAAACAAGGTGTAAGTTTCTGTGGGCCGCAAAAAAACAAAAGCTTCAATTTTCATAGAAACATAGGTTTATTTCGATGGAGACATGCTGAATACAATGGGCTGAAATAAATGAGTCATCGTTAACATAAAATAATAGAACATTTTAATAAAAATTAATATTTTTTCTTGAACATTAACTTACCAGACATTGAATAACTGCACAAATTAATAAGCATAACACAAATAAACCTATTTTTCTTGTTCTCCGAAAGTGAAATATTTCGTGTTGCGCACGCCAAACAAGTCAGTCCAAAACTAATGACATGGCAATTGGCTGCTAAAATATTCGCTGCTAGTATTAGTGGAGAGAAATGGTGTGCCTGCATGTAAGGGAAATGAATGCAACACGATTATATTAATCAGTCATTAGCGAATGTTGTAGTTCTTTATTAATAATTATGTATAACAGGATATTGTAAAAATTAAGTTATGAAATTTTTATTAAAATATTTCTTACATACTGTTATATTGGCTGGGCCGCAAAAATATTCATTGTGGGCTACAGGCGACCCTTGGGCTGTGAGTTTGACATGCTTGTATAAGTAATTTCTACTTTCAATGACCCATCAAAATTTTCTGTAGTTGGGCACAGTCCTGAGTAAGTGATTTCACCTTAGATTTGATTTAAGTCAAAGTCCCTTCTTTCTGTATTTAAATGGACTGAAAAATATGTTTTTAATAAAAAGTATGATTTCTTATTATTTGAACACAGCCAGAGGAAAAATGGTAGAAGTTTGAAGATTTAATTTTCTCCAGCAAATTGCATAAATTCATCTGTACTTTAAAATGTTAGGTACAATTTACTTTAAAAATATTGTGTTTTCTAATATTAAAATCAGTATTAGCTCATTATCAGACATTTAGAAATATATATAAAAGTACGAAAAAATAAAAATCACCACCTACTTAGAATCATTGTTAACATTTTAATGTATTTAAATTTGACTCTTTTTCTCCTATACAATTTTACATACTGAATTCTAAATCACAGGACCAAAAAATTTTGTTATACCTTTCCCCACTTAATTTGTATATAAATATCTTTGCATATCATTTCAAACTCATTGTGAATCTTTAAAAAATGACTATGAAATATTTTACATTGTAAATTTCCTACTGTTGAACATTGAAGTTTTTTTCAATGTTTTTGCTATTAAGAATAATGTTCTGGAGAACATATTTATCTATCTAAATATTTTTCTCCATTTCAACTTCTTTTCTTGGGAGTGCTCCTAACCACTTCTGGTTTGGCACTGCCCGATTTGATCACTTTTTGGTCCAATAAACTCTTCCAATTTTTAACATTCCTTCTTCTATCTTTTAACAGTTCTGGTGTCAGCAGAGGGGACTGAAGGAGGCCCCCAACAGCCCAGGAGCAATTAGCAACCAGATGTAGGTGTCATTGAGCCCGAGTCAGTGTTCTCTTGCTGCTACTGGCGGTTGGGTGTAAGCCCCTTAGGCCCTGGATCCTACTCTGCCACTTTTGAGTTACGAGCTTTTAGACTTTATTTGAGCATCCCTTTTTGTCAGAGTTTGATTGGATCCGACTTAGAAACCAAACTGGGTCCCGGGTTGGACTGGTTCCAACTTAACCTGGACAGATCCAGTGTGAGGCCTCAGTGTTTGGTGGCTAGTGTGAGGCCTGCTGGGCCACCCCACTCTCTCCAGAATCTGCAGACAGTCTTCTGGGAAAACTGGCAGAAGCCAGCAAAGGTCAAGAATTCTCATCCAAGTCAGCTCGCCCAGATCTCCATCCGTGGTGCTTGGGTGAGAGAGGAAGGGGAAGTCTCATGTCCCTTCCTTTCCAAGTTCCGATTGGCAGGGAAAACATTAGTTATCGATCCTCTCTCCCAGGGACAGCTCTTGCCTTCTTGTTTATCTCATTTTGTGACCTGAGTACTTTGCCTGGCAGCCGTTAGGTTGGGTGCCCCCCAAATACAGCTGGACAGAAATGTGGGCTGCACTCCATTTTAGGCTAGGGTCCTACCGACTATTGCAGCTCTCAGAGGAATTGTCCAAGTCTTTCCTTCTTCCTTGTGCTTCTCTTTGGGAGTGGCTCTGGGTTTTAAGCAGGTAGCATCTTTTACACCCTCTTTGGAGATGCCTTTTGTGTCTATGGGGTTGTTCAATACTGTGAGGAATGTTTCCTGTTTGTCCCGGTGAAACCTGACAAGATAATGGAAAAGATTTTTTTTTTTTTAAAGTAGCTCTATGGTCAGACATTGGTTAAATTGGATGCTGATATTCAGAGCCTGATAGGAGCTTCTTTTTAAAACCTTCTCCCCTAAGCTAAAATAAAACTGTGTACCCAGAGGGAAAGAAAAACATTCTGAAGCCATTATGGAAGGTTTTTACTAAAATATTCCAAAGAAACACAGCTGTAAATCTAGATCATAGGAATCTTTTTGTAAAATTAAATTTTTTAGGCTGACATTGGTTAATAACACAGAATAAGTGTAAAGTGTATAGTTCTATAACCTATCATCTGTATATTGCATTGTGTGCTCGCCACCCATAGTCTAGTCTCCCTCCAGCATCATATCTTTGACCCTCTTTTGATTTCCGTTAGTTGGTGATCTCCCTGGTATAAAGAAGCAAACTGAGGACAATTATAGTTGGATGGCTGGATCAGCCTCTTGATGTCATTCAGGCTGCAGCCCAATTCTTCAAGGAATTAAAAACAATTACACTTGGCTTACAAATCAAGTCTTTATAAAAACAGAAATTTGGCTCTAGAAAGAATCCAGAGCTCACCTATTCTTTTTAGTAACCCCCAAATCTCCTCTGTTCATCTCAAAGGCTAGAAAATATGTAGACCAGGATTTCGGGGTGGTGGTGGGGAGCCCTTCTTGGGGAGATTACTGTACTATATCCTTTCTGTGTCTTTGAGATGCAGATGTTCTACCCGGTCTTCTCTTGGAACACAGAGCCATTTCTTGAAATGCAAACTTCAGGGATATAATTCTGATCATAAAAAGAAAACAACAATAAGAAGCTATTTGAAAATTAGGTGAATGAAAAATCATAAAGGTTTTTCCACAAATGTTGCTAGAAGCTTTAGCTATTTTAACTTGTTCTATCCACCAGAAACACAATTGGAATAAAACTGCTGTTTTATAAACAAGTTCTGCGCTATCACACCTGTCTTTTGGCTAAAGTTTAAAAACAGAAGCTGTAAGATCTCTCCTCCTGTGTGTATGTTTATGTATGTCTATGTACGTATGTCATAGATGTGTGATATTTTCTACCTCCAGGTGGTATTGCCAAAATTAATTTGTAGAGAATTCTATTTAATTGGCTTTAAGACAAATAAGCAATGTACGTAAATCAAATATACTCTTAGAAATATGGAAACTAACCCAACTGTCTTTCAAGTGCATGTGATCTAGGATAAATCATCCTATATAATAAAAGCCTAATATGCTAAGTGTCCGGTTGTCTGGTCAGCCGTTTAACCAATCAGAGTGTAATATGCTAATGATATGCTAAGGCCACTCAACCACTTGCTATGACATGCACTGACCACCAGGGGGAAGACAGTTGGCCAGTTGACCAGTCGCTATGATGTGCACTGACCATAGGGGGCAGATGCTTCAACCAGTAGGTTAGCTTGCTGCTAGAGTCCGGCCAATTGGGACTGAGCAAGACGGGCCGGACATGCCCTGAAGCCCTCTCACGGTCCCTCCCCAGCTGGCCAACCTTCCATGTCCCTCCCCAGCCCCGATTGTGCACGGATGGGGTCCCTTGGCCTGGTCTGCACAAATTTTCATGAGTAATCTAAACAGAATTGTTAAGAACAAGGAGCCCTAGCTGGTTTTGCTCAGTGGATAGAGCATCGGCCTGCAGACCAAAGGGTCCCAGGTTCTATTCAGGACAAGGGCACATACCTTGGTTGCAGGCTCCTTCCTCCCTGGTCAGGGCCCTGGTCAGGGCCCTGGTCGGGGCCCTGGTTGGGGTTCGTGCAGGAGGCAACTAATTGATGTGTTTCTCTCACACCAATGCTTCTTTCTGTCTTTCCCTCTCTCTTCCACTCTCCCTAAAAATCAATGGAAAAATATCATTGGGTGAGAATCAACAAAACAAACAAACGAACAATGAAATTAAATGGATGCAAGTAAGATAAAAGTTTATAAATGGACAGGGTTGATGCCCTGTCAGGTACTTTTTTTTTGATTTATTTGCTACAAACTAGTTTGGTTCCTGGGGTGGGGCCTGGCTAAGGAGTATCCTTAAGTCTCTTGGCATTCTCTGCCTAATAGTTATTGTAGTCTTCCTAGTAAGCTGTATTCTCTCAGAGGTCTCAAGTGCATTTTTTGCAGCTATGAGCAGTACATCAGGTGGTCTCACTGCTCTTGGAGAAACAGAAATAACTTAAACAATGAGTTGAACAGCAAGAACAATTTTTCCACAGATCTGACATCATACCCTATGCATTTCCCAATGAGACAAGAACACCTTCACTCTGATGGTGACTGGGAGTGGCACTAATACCAAATTTTTGGACCATCTCTCATGTAGGAGAGGATGACCAAAAAGGGGGGAGGGTTATTAAATTAATTAAACAAGGATACCATTAAACTGATGTGGCTCTAATGCCATGGCAATCTACCAAAATCTTAAAGTTTTGATTTTGGCAAACCCAAATCTAGGCCTGTAGGTACCACCTCATGGTTACAAAATCACAATGCTAAGAATAACCCATCACAAACAGCCAACTAGGCTTTAAACTATAGACAACCAATAATTTCCTTATTTTGCATCCCTTTTTCTCTGCTGAGAGAGCACTCCTAACCACCTCTGGTTTGGTGCTGCCCAATCTGAATCAATTTTTGCTTAAATAAACTCTTAAGATGGAAAAAGAAAAATCTCCTTAAGAGAAATTATTGGGTTGAAAGGGATGGATTTTTTTCCACTTATTTTTTCCTTGATTATCAAAGTAAGATAAGCTTATCATAGACAATTAAAAATTGAATGACACTGGGAAAGAAAAAACTCAGTACTGTTGTTAACTGGACAAACAAGGGGTCCGGGCTGCCTGTCACTACTGCAGCCAATTAAGCAGAGACAGGGCTGAATCATATATGAGCGTTTATTCCAATAATGCTGGCAGCGTGGGAGAGCAGCGGGTCATCCACAAAAATCTGCACTGTCTCTCCCCATAAGCCAGCTGCTTATATTGGGTAGAAGGACAGAGATTACATGGGAAAGTAGGAATTACAGGCATGGAGAAGCAGGCACGGGATAAGCATTACAGGTTACAAGTCATGTGGGCTGCAGGGGTCACAGAGAGCGGCTAGAGTAGCGGTTCTCAACCTGTGGGTCCCGACCCCTTTGGGGGTCAAACGACCCTTTCACAGGGGTCGCCTAAGACCATCGGAAAACACATATATAATTACATATTGTTTTTGTGATTAATCACTATGCTTTAATTATGTTTAATTTGTAACAATGAAATTGGGGGTCACCACAACATGAGGAACTGTATTAAAGGGTTGCGACATTAGGAAGGTTGAGAACCACTGCAATAGAGGCTGGGGGTTGTAAAGGGCGGGTGCCTCCGGGACTAGATTATTTCAGTCACGAGGTTGTAAATCTTTCCATAATGATATGCAGTTCTCGGGACAGGAGGCTGGACTGCATTCCGATGATAGCTCCCAGCCAGGTTAGAATGTGCTTTCTCTAATCAGAGCAGAACCATCACAGTTATTAACAAAGCATGATTAGTATTTCTTATAATTGTGGCTAGTCCCGACTATTCTATTTCTGCCCCTAACACTTTCACCCATTGCAATCAATGTTAATGTTTTGACATTATTTCTTCTGATTTATGCAGTTTTTTTCTGTCTTTGTAAGGCTCAAGAAATGAATATTTTTAAGGCTTTTTCATCATGCTACCAGAATTGCTTTGAATTTATCAATTATATCCTCCTTCTGGAATAATTCTGAAAACACTAAAATCTATAAAATAACCAGAAGTATGATTCTTTCAGAACTTTCCACGATTTTGGTCTGGCTCACTCAGAGTCTATTGTGAACATAGGACAAGGCCTAAAAAAACCATAGAACAAATGTTACTTGGAAAACTCATTTCCACCTTTTGCTTTCTTCAGATAATTAAATGATTCTTTTTTCATAGTCTGGATCCCATTTAATTCAGTTGTGTTGATATTTCTAACTTAATTTTAACATAACAATTTCCAAGGTGGCAGAAGCATGATTGTGCAAATGCATCAGTGCACAGGCTCTGGTTGAAGTCTACTCTTCCGAAAGGCTACCTTTGTTAATGGTGTTCATTTCTTGGGCAATTGAAAATGCCTGTTTGGCAGGTAGCCGTGAGTGGAAGTCAGCTCACTGGTCCTTCCAGATGAAGATAGACTATTGGTCACGTATTCATACCGGTTTCTGGGATGAATAGAAGAGAATATTCTCTTTTTTAGGGCTTCCCAATCTTTTTCATGGCGTGGCATACATAGCAAATGATAATATTTGTTCTATACACTAGAATAAGCGAATAAGGCGGATGTAGTCACAGGTGACGGACTGCCTGAAAGCCTTGGGGCCCACTTGGTTGTCCTAAGCGCTGAGGGATACAGGGTCCAGTCTCCTGTAAAGCATTCATGGTACATCAGGGCTGGCCCTGCTTCCTAGGGAACCTAGAGGAATGTATCTTCTGATGTTATGAAGAGCATACCTTTGTGTGTTTTTAGAGATGCTGTTTCTCTGTGTGTGTTTAACCTATTTCTTGTATTGATTACACGGGGGCTTTATCATAGTGAAACCCCTCCTATTTAGTAGAAATATAGGTATTTTTCTTGACAACTTTCTGATCCTACCTCTTCACTATTGTCCACAAAATACGCATAACTCCTCTTCCAAAAGTTTTATTTGATTTCTCTCACCTAGAAGTCATTCATTCAACAATTCTTACCCGAGTTCTATTATGTACCAGGTACTTTGATAAACACTGGGGATAGAGAAATGGTAAAGACAGCTTCTGACTCTATGAAGCTCGCAGCTTAGTGGGGTGGGGGAGGAAGAGGGAACCATAAGAATGGTAAAGAAAACAAGCACGCGATGGTGGTAGGTCCAGCGTTCCATGGCATTCTCCCTGAGGCAGGAAGGAAGGCTTCCCAGGAGTGGTGACATTTGGGTTGTGACTTCAAGGAGTAGGGGAAGTTTGACATTTCAATGAGGAATCAGAGTATTGGATAAAAGGCAGAAACTGGTGGTTTTGAGAAACAGATGAGCTTGTCCGTGTGCCCGGAACGCCAATTCCAGGAAGCGCTTGGAAGAGAAGAGAGGACCAGGCTGGGACGGAAGGTAGGGTTAGGTTTTGAGGAACCTTGCCCGCTGAAAGGAAGGGTTAGGACTTGTTATGCGGGAGACTGACATTCGCGGAGTTGTGTTTTGGAAACCGTTCTGGCATCAGGGTGGAGGATGGACTTGCGGATGGGTGGGACAGTCATTAGAAGGCTGCTGCAACTTTGAAAACAGAAGCGATGAGGACTTGACCTACAGCTAGGGTGCTGGGGTGGGTGAAAGAAGGAGTGGTGATCGAATTCCTAGGAATGGCCACAGGAGCATCAGAAGTCAGCTTGGACAATGCAGTAACTGATAGCATTCGCAAAAACAGGGTGGAAAGCATAACCCCCACCATTCCAGCTCTTCCAATCCAACCCATCCTTTTAGACCCAACCCAAGGGCCCTTTCCTTTACAAGCCTTCTTCTTCCATCTTTCTTCCCAGAAGAGCTATGCTGTGAGCCAGCGGTGGACTGCTTGCTCCCTAAACAGGAGGCTATTTTATGTGTTAGGTCTGTTTCCTAAACCAGGCTGTAGGACTGTCATTCTCAAGCCCCGGGTTTCCTGCTTCTCTGATAGTCAGTCCAATGACGGGCTCACAGTGTTGGGCATTTGCCAGGTGCTGTCTGCCATAGGCAGTGGTGCCTAGCGCTGTGCTTGAAAAGAAAAAAAATTTGTTTTAAAAAAAGAAAAGTTTATTGAAGTATAATTGACGTGCAATAAACTGCCTATATAAAATAGACATAAAGTGGAACTTATCTGGTTCACACAGAGGCAGAAGGCCCAGAGTCCAGGACCTATGGCTCCCTCTTGTCTAGGATTCCTTGAGACACAATTGGTGGACTGGTCATGGGCTTTGGAGTCAGATAGAACCGAGTTCAAATCTCTGCCCTTTACTTGCTTAGCTGTAATCCAGCAGATAGATGGGGAAACTGCTCTGAGCCCCACTTTCTGCTCTGTAAACAAGGGACAATAGTACTTTCACTGTAGGGTTATTGTGAGGGTGGAGTAAGCTAATGTATGTAAAAATCTCTGGCACTTATTAAATGCTTATTAGGTCATGGCTGTTGGTAAGAATAACAAGACATTTGCTAACTCATTGAGTAATTGATCCGTATTGAACTGGTACTTGTTCAGGCTAGATAAACTTACTCAGGTTAAGAAAAGCCAGGATTGGGGTGAATTTCTGGGCGAGTTTGGGATTCAGAGGGGACCCAATCTTGTCTTATGCTCCCTCCACTCCATAAACCCGCAATCGCCTGCCTTTGCATGAGGGTCTATCAATACTTAATGTGTGGGTGTCAGTTGCTGTAAACTGAGCATATCCCAGCAGCGACTTGAATTAATTATGTGCAGGAGGAGAGAAAATAAAGTGCCTTTTTCTCAGAGCTCCGAGTTCCACTGGCTGCACTGAGGCCTGGAAACCACAGAGGGACGTGCCTGCTGATGGAGGACCCTGAGAAGAAACTAAACCAGAAGAGCGACGGCAAGCCCCGGAAAGTACGATTCAAAATCTCTTCCTCCTACAGTGGCCGAGTGTTGAAGCAGGTCTTCGAAGATGGGCAGGAATTAGAATCGCCAAAGGAGGAGTACCCTCACAGTTTTCTCCAAGAGTCCCTGGAACCCATGGATGGTGTTTATGGGTCTGGGGAAGCCCCCAAGCCCCGATCCTACTCCCCTAAGCTGACTGCTCAAAGGATCAGCGTGTTCAGAGAGGGCAATGCCTATACGTTGGCGGGCAGCCAGCCTTTCTTCAACGATTACAAGGCAAATGACCATAAGGTGGGTATTGTGTGTGGGGATAAGCATTAAGGACTAAAGTGCGGTTAGAGAAGTACCTGAATGTTTCAAATTTGTATTATGCTCATGTTCCTGTACCAACCAGGCTGTAGGTGCACCAAATGGGAAGTCGCTCTTAGGATAGTATTTCTGGGACAACAATCGCATGCTGTGGATTCGTTATTAGAAAGTGCAATAAGCACGATAGTATTCAGATTCCATCCAGGGTAAAAAGACATTGCACTGGGTCTTTGGCTGGGTTATCTCCGTAAGTAAATTAAATAGAGGTGCTGTGGTTTTCGGGTTGCCCGATGCTGGCTTAGAAAATGATGCAGCGACTGGTTGTCTTGTTTCCTGAAACAGCTAAGTGTTTGGAGGTGCTCATTTCACCCCAGGCAGTTACTCAGCATGTGGCTTATCCATAACTTGTTTTTTTTCTCCCCATCTCCCTCTCGCTACCTGCTTTTAAACAATGTCTGTCAGTTTATTTATGTCGCCTTTTCATTGCTCAGTAGCATGAACACTGGGTAGGTGGAGTCCTGGGAAGAGATGGGGAAGAGCAAATCAACCAGAGGAAATGTTACACGGGGAAACATGTATTTGAAACATGTATTTATTTGTGAATTTCAGTCGTCTTCCCCAGTGGATAATCAAACGTCCACGCATGGTTTTTCTTTTTAAGTTAGAAGAGCCTGGAAAGGTAGTCACTGATTTCAAGAATCTCATAGGAGATGTGGATATGCTCTCTGCCGGTGGGACTATGAATGTGTTTCTTTAAAAAGAGTAAATACAGTTATGTAATGTACCAGGTTAATAAATAGTGTTTATGAGTAGGATTTGTACTCCTCTTTAAAGTGTGAAATTCAGATAATTACTCTCTAATCATTTTTATTAGTTTCTTAAGGGAACAAATACTACATCTATAGCAGACAAATGTATGGGCCTTGCTAGCACTGAGAAGAGTATAATTAGGGGCATGTCCACATTTATCAAAGATAGTACTGGTTTCTTTTTGGTATGAAAGGGGGCTGGAATGAACAGCCCCTCGTGTTACTGGAGTGGCTTATGCATTGCATTGCACTATCATATACTATCGCATTAGGTCTTCAGGACAATCTTGAGGAGAAAGGCCAAGTATGATCACTCCCATTTTGCAGATGAGGAGCACTGAGTGCCAAGTTGTTAAGGGACTTACCCAATATGGTCATAGGTGCAGAGTCAGAGTAAGAACCCAGGTCTTCTGATTCCCCATACTCTTTGCCCAATGGAACATTGCTTTTTGGAATATTATTGGTAGATCACTACCAGTAATGTTGATGATGATAATAATAGGTACCATTTACTGAATGCTTATTATATCCTAGGTACATAGCTATCTTGTACTTAAAGTACCTCATTTTACCTAAATCTTATTCATATGTTTAGAATTTACAAAGCTGTAGTTTATTCAATACCTTATACAAGGCCACAGTAGCTAGTACTGGCCTGCTTGACCTTCATACGTCAGTATGCCAAACTTGGCATTCATGTAAATGTATGATTAGGCATGGATTTATAAAACCAGGCATGGCACAGTAGATTTAAATACCAGACTCTAGAAGCCATGTTCAGGGTTAGATTCCTGCATGGTCCAGTTATCCTTGTTTTCTTTGTTGCCTGATCAAATACCACATCCCAATCTAGACAGCCTTTTCGTGTAGGAGTGGTCAGGTTGGATTCATGCACCTACACCCACTGAAACAGGTTGTCAATGTGGTGTTTATGAAAATAAGGAAATGAGAGCTGGGAAGTCATGATTTTTCAATAGTGAACCCAATTGTAAAATAACCCCTAGTAAATATTGGCTGTGAGGCAACATTGGGTAGTAGTTAAGCACCGTAATTAAAAGTAGAGGTTCTGAACTTGAATAGATATCTGTATACCCAGGTTTATAGCAGCTTTTTTCACAATTGCCCAAAGGTGAAAACAACCCAAATGTCCATCAGTGGGTGAGTAGACAGTCAAAATGTGTAGATACACACAATAGAATATTATTCAATCTTTAAAAAGGGGAAGGAAGTTCTGACACATGCTACAACATGAATGGAATCAGAAGACATTATGCTAAGTGAAATAAGTCACAAAAGGACAATCATATGATTCCACTTATATGAGTAGTCAGATTTATAGAGATAGAAAGGAGGGTGGTGGTTGCCAGGGGTGTGTGCTATTTATTATATGTCCATTTTATTGTTTAATGGGTACAGAGTTTCAGTTTGGGACTAAGGAAAAGTTCTGGAGATGGATGACGGTGATAATTACACCATAGTGTTCAAGTACTTAATGCCATTGAACTGTCCACTTAGAAATGGTAAATTTTATGTTATGTATATTTACCACATCAAAAATAATGTGTGTTGTTGTTGTGTGTGTGTGCGTGCGTGCGTGCGTGCGTGTGTGTGTGTGTGTGTGTGTGTGTGTTTTAAACAAAACAAGGGCTCTGATGTCAGTTAAACCAGGGCTTGATGTCCATTCTACCCACTTACCCGTGTGAGCTTGGGCAAAGCCACTTAAACTTGCTGAGTTTCAAAGTCATAATCTGTGATATGAGGGTAATAAAAGTACCTGCTTACAAAGATTGTTGTGATTAAAGAGAGATAACAGATAAGAAGCCCTTGGCATTGTGCCCGGCACATTGTATATGCTCTGTAAATGTTACCTACCAGTGCGATAATGACCAGGTTCTTATGAAAGAAACACTGAGGCCTTTAAAAATTTTATCCGGTAGATAGAGAAAGTGGTTATAAACAATCAAATATTTTAAGGAATTGAAACTGACCGAAGCTTACAAGGTTCATAAAAAATGGAAGGGGAAGGAAGATAAGTAACATTCACTGAACACCCACTTTATACAGAATGCATAAATTCAGCTTCACAATCATTCTATGAGAAAGAATTTTTCAAATTGGAAAAAAAGAAGTTCATAGGGGCTCAATAAGTTGCACCTCTCACACAGCTGTCAGATAACATTTGAATGCAATTTGAACTTAGGTCTGCCTGCCCACAAAGCCCATAGCCTTTCCTCGTACCTGGTGATGTGTTTAAACCTGGAGCAGCAGAGGGGTGTCGTGGTGACCGAATAGCGGCCTCAGTCGCTGCCATTGACATCGGGATAGTTATGCGGCTCAATCACATAGGTTACCATTCTGGGCATCGTGGAAGGAAACATAAAATTCCTGGCTCCATCCCGGCCCTCTATAATGTACGAGAGGGTGTTCCTCACAGGCAATCGGATGCAACCAGATCATGTGAAGTTTAGTTACACCCGGGGAGTTTCCTTAGACACCAGGAAGAGCTTGGCTGTCAGGGTGACTGAAACTTAAACACACCTGCAGGGTGACTTGGGCCCGTCCACCTTTGGAATACATTAAAAACAAATGGACTCGCCTGGGTGTCTCAGATACTTACCAGCTTAGAGGCAGGAGGTAGAACCAGAGGGCTGCAGAGTTTTTTCAGTATATTAAGAGTTTTGCCTGGAAAAAAGAAATTAGCCCTAGATGTGAAGAAAGCTCCCTCGTAACTGAGCCTCTTCAGCTTTTACTGGAAGTGGAAATGGAATCTTCCAAAAGTGCCACCATCTTTATCTGCTGATGTTCAGAAACTGATAGTCCAGAGTGCGAAACAGGAACCCCGCGCGCATGAAGCAGTAGGAAATGGAAGCTGCCACACGATCCCTAGAAGAGAGGGAGGGAAACCAGGGCCGGGTAGGAAGCTTGTGGCTTCATAAATAATTATTGAAAACCCCGTGGATGTCTCAAGGAAGGGGACCTGAATATTGAACTCTGGCTCAAGTCAGATTGAGACTGCTTCGCTGGAGCAGCTAAATAGATTGTCTGATGCAGTTCTGCAAAAGCAGGGCAGAACATTTCCCGCCGAAGCATGTGGTTGTGTAGCATGATTGTGCATGCACTAATGACCAAAAGAACAGTTCTGAATAATAACAGCAGTAACAGTGCCTACCCTTTGCATGGTACCTTCAGCTTTTGCAATCCCTGTTTGATATCCTCTTCATAGGACCGCCATCCCTGGAAGATGACATGATTAGCCTCAGGGAAGAGAGTACAAATATTTAATTGCTTAATCATCCCAGAAGCCAGCGAAGGGTTGGGGCAGGGTCCTAACACCTGAGGTCCTAAGTCAACTTTTACATGACTGGTTGGGGGATCTGAGAGGCTCCCTGGAGAGAGGCTGGAGCAGCAGGAGAGCGCTCAGGAGTCTCAGGACAGCTGTTTACCAGCCAGTGTAGAAGCATTTCTGTGTTTTAATAATAAGTTTGTCTTTGGTGGTTAGTGCATGCCAGCGAGATGGCAGCCCATTTACAGATGGGCACACTGAGGCTCTGGGAGGCCAAATGCCTCTCCTCTATCTCACAGTTGGTGAACAGTGGGTTTGGGATCCAACGTTTCCCTGCGAGCTGTCCTAGCTCTGGGAAGAAATGTGTGTTCTTAGCTGAGTAATCCCTACACATTTACTCCCCTGTTTTTCTAATGTCCAGACGATTCCTCAGCAAATGGTTAAGGCACACATGAGAAATCCAGCAAGGGAACAGGAGCTATTGATAATGATGCTGTTAAAGTATATTTATTGACATAAAAAGATTTTCATAGGCAAAGAACAAAAACAATATATATATATATAATATGTTAATATATAAAAAATATAATGATCTTGGGAAAGTGATTGTGAATAGTTTAGTGTAGGTGCTAAGAATATGGATTTAGAGTGAGACAGAGTTGGGTTTGAATTCCAGCCAGAGACCCTGAGTAACTTTGTGACCTTGAGACACAGTTAATCCCCCTGAGGCTTGGTCCCTTCATCTGTAGAATGTGGAAATCATAGCATCTACCTCATAGGGATGTTCAGGGGGAGAAGTGAGGGAATGTTTGTAAATGCTTAGCACAATGTCTGCCATCATAATAACAACAATACATGCTCAATAAATTGTATATACTATTATTTATGCACAGAAACAAATCTGAGTGACACTTATTTTTAAAAAGGCATTCCTTTGTGTTTCTTAAGCCCTCATTATGCCTGGCCCTACATCAGCTGCTGTGGTATGTGAAGTAGACACTCTGGGCCCTACCCTGCAGAGCCCTACTCTCTAGTTATATAACTAGTGTAGCTTCGGTCGGCTACCATCAACAGGAAAAAGGGAGATGGTTGCCATGGTTTTCAGAGGAAGCAAACGGACTAGGGAATGAACTGGAGCTTTGTGGTCTGAGGGGGTCACAAGTGCTGGAGAGTAGAAGTCCCTCCTGTCCTATTTCCTGGGACAGTGAGCAGGTTCTGCAGCCCTGGATTTATTTGGTGACTGTTGGTGGAGGTTCCATGCTCATTCTCCATTTCTCTAGTCCCCACCCATTATAGATTTTGGAAAGATAATCATCTACACGAATAACCTGAAAATCATTCGAACCCCAATGGACAAGAGAGACTTCATGAGGAAAATTCTCCAGAAGGAAGGGGAGATCGAGGAAGAGTCTCTGATGAGCAAAGAGGAAATCTATGGAGACAGCGATCAGAACGACGGGCCTTTGGTGGAGACGGAAAGCACGTTTCCCCACAACCGGTACCCCCAGGTGCGTCAGCGGGTCACTGTCCCCCCAGGAGGGCCCTGCTGCAGTGGCCTCCAAATGGTCTTGGTTGTGCACTGTTTCAGTAAAACTTTCAAATATGACTATGTAAGATGTCTAAATATTAAAGCTGTCAGGGATTTTATTAGATTTTAATGGTACATTGTTAGCAGTAATAGTTATAAGTCCATATTTCAAACACTCCTAATTTTAATTTTTTGGATGCCTTTTTTTGAGAGCCGATTAAATATCTATTTGTTTTTACTTTGCAGTGTGGCTTAGACCATCTTGCTGTAGACATGGGAAAAATTAGCTCTGCCCTTTTCTTATGGGCTTCCTTGTGCTTCTATTATTGGGGTCCTCAATCCACAGTTTCCTTGAAGAAACGTAATAAAGCTGCAGGTCCTTATATTTTGTAGAGATGAGTTTAGTTTAAAATAAACAGTGTCATTTGTAAATCCACTAGCCAGGCACAAGTAAACTGCAAAATGTTGCCATATGTGGAAAGTGAATGAATGAACCGGGCCACCATTGCCACTTTACGTAAAGTGGGGTCCCTTTACATCATGCTTATGCCAGGGTCCCTTTGGGTACATTATTGTAGTGACTGCCAGTCTTAGTGAGGGCACCAGTGTCAACTAGTTCATTAAAAATAACAATTTTTAGGATAACAATTTCTTTTGAAAATATTATTAATGCTTAACTTCTTGCTACCTCTAGATAAAAATATAAATAGCTCCCCGCCTTGGAACCATTGCTCAGACATGCTCAGATGAGGGGGAAGACTGATAGTATTCATTAGCTCTCAAGGTGGGATGGGGTGGGAAAAGCAATTTTGATGACATTAAGCTAAGAGAGTAAAAGCTTGGGTGGCAGCAGAAGTGAATGTTCTTTCCTCTTTAGATTCTATCTCTTGGGACTTGGAGCTTTCTGTGGGGCGCACCCTCACCTCCCATTTGTTGGCTTCCTTGCCCCTGGGAGGCTTAGGGGGCAGGAACAAGAGGGTCATGACCAGACTTCATCAAAAGGCTCTTGTTAAAAGTTCTGCTCACAACCTCTCGTGTCTCTTTCTAATCTGATCATTCAATGAGAGATTTTTGAAATACAAATCTGATTGTGTTATCCCTTCATCACTCCCCTACCCCCACCCAAAATTTTCAATGGCTTTTCTTCACTTGGGATAAAACCCAAACTCCTCACTTGTTCTAGAAAGCACTGTGTGCCTGGCCACTCTTGGCCTCTTCAGCCTCATCTCTTACCACATCTCTCCTCATTCTCTTCACCCCAGAAACACTGCCTATCATGTGTTCTTTGCCTTTTCTTACAAGGGCCAACTTCCCTGGGCCTAGGATATTCTCCAGATTCCCTGCCACCTTTTCCTCAGCCCCTGAGATCTGAGTGGAGTCACCCTTTCCTCAGAGGGGCCTCCCTGGCTTCCATGAGGATAATATTCCCAAGAAGGGACCCCTCAGGGCAGCTCACACCCCTCCTCACAGTTGCAGTCTTTATACTTATTTGGTTAATGCTTGTTCTCACGCATAAGGTTTAGTCTCCATGAGGGCAGGGGCCATGTGTATATTGCCTCCCATGATAGATCCTGGCATATTATAGGTGCTCAATAACTAGTAATTGTTTGTGGAAAGAGGATTGGCATTTGGGACCAAGTGCTAGCTGGTAAGAAGTGTTCTGCCTCTGCCTTCTCTGGATAGCCCTACTCAGAACGCGGCGTAGCAGTAGGCAGACAGCCAGACATTGCATTCCTTCCCCACCGTAATACCCATTCATTCTATTCCTTTTCACACCATATTACCACTTGTAGGGGCATATATTTTCAGAAGAGAGCCAGAAAAGCTAGCATACAGGTCCCACTGCAGCCCTGGATGCAAAAGCAACAACAGACCCGACATGACAATTGTCTTTCAATTCAATACGGACAGATCCATGTTTCTTAGCTGGAATGCCATAAGCCAGCACAGAGGTGTGCAGCAGAAAATTGCTGTGAAAGGTTATACTTCACTTGGCCTGTCCTTTAAACTCTGTTTTAAATAGCCATTTGTTTGCCCAATCCCTCATGCAATAAATGCCCTGACAAGATTATTCTAGAAAAGGGTCAAAGAACACCAAGGAGCCCCTCCTGACCAAGGGAAGCGGTGGGGACAGTGATGAAAAGGCAGGGAAAGGCTAACTGCCAGGCCACGCTGCACCTCTGTAGTAACTATAAGAGCAAAGGAGAGGGATCATTGAATCGAGCCACGGTGAGACAGGGAAGGGAGGAAACCTGGCCCTGTGTTCAACGGATTTGAAACCACAGATCATCTAGGCTCCTTTATGCTTCACCTGATCTTGCCTTTGAAATAACAATAATAAAAAAGAAATAATAGTAATAATAGCTACAGTTTATTAAGGGCCGGGCCCATGATAGCCTGGCACCATGCCCAATGCTTTCCATGCCATAGTCCATGTCACACTCACAAAGACTCTGTGAGGTAGATATCTCTGGTGGTCTCCTTTTGGAGCTGGGGAAACTAGGCTCAGAGAAGTTAAGTAGCTTACCAGAGGTCATCAGAGTCAGTAGTCAAGCCCAGGTCCACGTGACTGCCAATCTCATGAATCATGATCATAACCATTTAGCTAACCGGATTGGTGCTGGTTACCCTCTTCAGGGCTAACAAGCTTTGATCCTGCAGTGAAAGCCCAGGCCCCTTTCCTTGGTCATGGAGCTGGTGGGAGGTGGTTTGGGAGGTTTGTTGGTTTTATAACCTGCACTATGTTGTACAACTATGTTCTAAGTTCTCTTACTAAATGTTTTTTGAGAAGAATTTTAGAAAATAGTGAGAATGAAAGACAGAGTAGAGACTCAGTAAATACTTGATCTAGTGAATAATTAAATAATTAAATGAACATGTTGAGGTGAGTAGTTGGAAAGTGTGGTAACTCAAATTAAGGATAGAAACTCCAGCGCCCAGCTGGCGTGGCTCAGTAGTTGAGTGTTGACCTATGAACCAGGAGGTCATGGTTCAATTCCCTTTTGGGGCACATGCCCAGGTTGCCGGCTCAATCCCCAGTGTGGGGCATGCAGGAGGCAGCTAATCAATAACTCTCTCATTGATATTTCTCTCTCTCTCTCTCTACCTCTGCCTTTCTCTCTGAAATATATTTTTTTAAAAAAAGAAACCCCAATATGCATCAGGTAAAATTTGATTGATGATTTGGCTTTGTTCGCTACAGCAAGCTCACCAGGCCATTTTGTTAATCTTTCATTATCTGACCTGGCATTCTATTATGTTAGGATTTTACTGTACTTTCTTTGACAACATTGACTTATACCATTAAAATCTCACAGGGATCAAGTCTAAAACATTAAAATGTGTGGATTTGGCAGAAAAATGGACTGTGGCAACTTGCTTTAAGAACATTTTGGCAAATAAATTTATTTTGAATACTTCAAGGGAAGAAAACACATTTCTGCATTGTTAATCTATGAAAGTATGGCAAGAATCAATAAAATATTTAAAAAGGGTGCACAGACATGATTTAGATTTTTGTCAGTTGGAAATCACTTCTATTCCCTAAATCTAGAATGAATAAAATGTAATACCTCCTTGGGCACTGTGCAGCACAACCAAGCTACTTGCAGAACTAATGCCTCCCTTTTCAGAGATTATTTTTATTAGGTTATAAAAGAAAGCTGTTAGCTGGGTGGAGCCTCCCACTGGACTCCAGCTGTGTTGGTAGTTCCTAGGATTAAGAATGGGAAGGATTCTCTAGACAACATTGTTTTGTTTGTTCATTTGGCAAATATCTGAACAGAAGATACTTTCCTGGCTCCAAACTAGATGTCAAGGAAGTGACGGTGAAAGGAACCACACAGAGAGCTTCCTGTCTAGTTCCCAGGAGCTTTCAGCAGAGTGAGAGACTTGCCTTGCTTGGGGCAGGACAGGTGGTGGGACTCCGGGTCCAGAGGTTGGGTAGGCAAGGGTTACTGACACTTGAGAACATGGGAACTCTCTGGGTTGGGAGGGAGCACAGGTGCCTGGAGACCAGCTGGAGAGAGATCTAAGGACAAGAACCTGATGAAAAACGTAACTAAGCATTTAAAGCCTGTGAGGAGTTTGGTTTTAATCGGAAGTTTATCTGGAAGGCAAGTGTTCATTAAAAGGTTTCTTGAGTGCTCTGTGGTAGTCACAATTTCAGGCAACTTAGGAAAATTGGTATCAGTGGGGAGAACAGCCATCAGACTGGAGGCAGGCATCCACACTGAATTCCTGCTAGAACTGGTAGATGTCGGACTAGGGTTGTGATTGTGGGGTGGAAAAAAATTGGATGGGTTTGAAGGTGAAATGAACAGGATTTTGTGCCTGATCCGCCTGGTATAGATTTGGCATTGCCCCTTATTTCTTGGGAGGTTATAGGTCTATGTATGATCTTTGCACAGAATCCAAAGATTGCCAGTTTTCTTGAGATGTTTTAGGGGAAGAACACAACAGTAGACAAAGGACATTTTTCTGCAGTGGGGGAATCGAGTACTGGAGACCTATTAGCAAAGCTTAGAAGTGAACAAACTCTCATGGAAAACCCATAATATGCCAGATAACGTAAGATGGTATTTTCATGTACTCTGTCACGTAATATTCTAGCTGCTATGCTCAGAGAGGTAAGCATTATCACTCCCATTTCAGAGGGAAAGAAATGGAGATTTAGAGAGTAAGGGAACTGTCCAAAGTGCATTCTTGATGTCAGAGCCGGGCTCCTGAGTCCAGAGCGGAGCTCTGAATCCTGAGGCCTCATCACAGTTCTCAAAGAGAATGAGGATAAAGTATTGCAAGAATTCAGAGCTAAGCTTCCAAGGATTGTACCATCAATTCATTCGTCCACTTAGTCTCCACAAAACAATCTGTCTTGAGCATCTACTTCAGACAACTACAATGAGGGCTGTGTACATAGTCAATAGGAGCATAAACTCTGGTGCTCAGCTGCCTTGGATCAAAACCTGACTCTTCTTCAAGCTGCATGACAGTTGGTGAATAACTGAATTTGTGTCTCATTTTCCCATCTGTAGTATGGGGATGGTAACCCTTTCAGGGGATTGTTGTGGGATTAGATGGATTGATATACGAACAGACGCTCTTAGAACAGTGCCTGGCACCTCCGAGTCATGCTACAAATGTGCACTCTTAGTATTTGGCCATGAGGAAACCTAAATCTTTGCTCTCATGGAACATACAGAAATTACAGGTCAGATGATGGTGACAAGGGCGATGAAAAGCGTGAAGTCTTGAGACGTGAGGCGTGGTGGCGGGGGATGCTGCCTGAGAGATGTCCACCAGGGAAACCCTCTTCGATAAACTTGCTGTGATTATTCCGTGCCTCTGACCAGTTCCCTCATTGCATTTGTGGGAAGCATTTTCTTCTCATACTGCCCCATCCTCTGCGCAGCCCAAGGGTATTTTCACCTGCATGTGATCCATCAACTCGAACTGCTGTCGTTACTAAACGCTGACCGTCTCTTGCAGGAAGGGGAGCTTCCAGATGACAACTGTTTTCACTGCCGAGGTTCGGGCAGTGCCACCTGCTCTCTGTGCCACGGCAGCAAGTTCTCCATGCTGGCCAACAGGTTTAAGGAGTCCTATCGGGCCCTGCGATGCCCTGCCTGCAACGAGAATGGCCTGCAGCCCTGCCAGATTTGCAATCAATAGCCCGCGGCTTTGAATGTCTGCCTTTATCGCATCCTCTCTAACGTTATTTCTAATAACTGCCCCCGCCCTCCCTCTCCCAGCGAGGAAGCCACAGTGGCTGCGCTCGCTTCCACCGCTGGCAAAACACTACCACCCTCAGCTACTTGATGACATTTCACGAGGCTGATAACATCTCCATGTGGGTCTAAGTGGCAGAGGCATTTTCGAATTAGAGTCGGCTTTGAAACTGGTTCTAAAATTATCCTTCCAGGAATGTGTGCGTGCAGCTCCCTTGACTTAGCTGTTTCCTCCTTGCACTAGCGAACCAATAAAGGTCCCTTCCAGGCAGCAGGGTGAAGTCATTTTCTGGCTGGGAGTGATTTTGCAAACTTTTGCAGCGAGAAGGGAATGAAAAAGGCAGGTGTCTGAGGGACTGAATTCCTGTTGCTTAGAATGCATTTCAAAGCGTCATTGGTCAAATTGAAATTTTAATTATGCAGCAGAAGGGAGGGGTGCTCAATGTCCCAGGGCACTTAGCAGGCCACTGAAAACAAAACAGCAGGTACGGGCTTCGTGCTGAAGATAGGCTGGCCGAGGAGGCATTTCTTTCAAAGCCCCAGTCCCTCCTGGGTGATGGGCGGGGGTGACTCCCATGTAGGTGACAGCAGTGCTCCTTAGGACAAGATGAGACCAGACATGTCTGTGTGCCTCCAAACTACTGAGGATAGAAGCCAAGTCAAAGCTTTCTGTGATAAATTTGGTGCTTTAGTACTTGTGTGTGATATCACTTCTTCCAGCCTCTGAATTATTCCCAAATAAATCTATTTTAAGTGTAAGATACAGCCACGATCTCCTCATAGAAGACTCTGGATGTTCTCTAGGCATCTACTGGAAACCTGGAAAAGAAAAGCCAACCAAGGCCGATTTTTAGCAATGATCTTTCTGTTGTCTGTGAATACACGTACAAAGGGTCACTCCTTCCTCTTAAAGTTGGTATAAAATTAGAAAAATGCTTTTGTTAATGGACTTTGTAGCCCAGTCCCCTTGAAATAACACTGTAAAATGTTATCTATTGAGATGCGTTGCTTTTCTATGATAATTATTTGGATTTTTCATAACAATTTTTTCAGGATTTGTTTGTTAGCCTGTGATATCCAGCTATTAAAACTCACCAGTGGAACAGTACTTTTCAGGCACTATAATAACACTTCTAATAAAAAGATTAAAATATTCTCCAATGCCGTGGTCATTCTGCTTCTCCTCACTTAGCCAGAGCAATAGAGCTGCTGCCGACTTTCTTTGCTTCTGCACTTAACTACTTCCTGACTCTGTTTTCTCATAGCTGTTGACTCTTACATCTTTCCAGAGTATCAGAGGCAGGGGTGGTGTTGAGAGACGTTTAAGTGTAGCCTTTTGCTTTGTGGTGGGAACATCCGACTGCAGCTGCTGTTTGAGCCCTGCATACAGGATGTGCAGGATGGCACGGCCAGGTGCTGGGTGTGCAGTTTCCCAGGCGGCACCACCCCTTTGGCATCTCATGGGCCTTACAGTTTCAATGGCAGAGACAGATACGTAAACATGTTATTACAATGTGGTGTGACAAGTTCTGCGTTGGGGGAATTTCAGGGAACGGTAGAAGCATGCAGAAGGGACACTGAATGGAGCCCGAGTGGGGTCAGAAGGGGAAGAGGTGTCACAATATTTCTTTTCCTTCCCACAGGCTTTTAATATTTTTCATCCCATAAAAATGCATTTATGAATGATTACATTTATTCAGTCAGTAAGTATTTATTGAGCACTGGGACTATATCAGTAGAAAAAAGCCAGGGAGCTTACCTTTTGGTGGGAGGAAATATTGACTTTCTATCTATCTATCTATTTACCTATCTAGTGAGAAAGGGACAACTAAAAATACATAATACAGAATAAAAATATATCTGTATATAATAATGTGTTAGAAAAGGATAAATGCCGTGATGAAAACTAAAATAATAAAGGGGACTGGGAATTAGGAGGGGTTGCAATTTTAAATTAGTTTTCAAGGAGGCGTCATTGAGAAGGTATCCTTAAAATAAAGGCCCACAGGAGATGAGGGAGTGACTTGTAAAAGTATCTGGGATATGATTATCCCAGGCAGAGGAGACAGCGAATGCTAGACCCTGAGGAAGGAGGCCCCGGCAGGTGTGATGAGCAGCAGAGAAGCATGCGTGGCTGGAGCGCAGTAAGATGACAGGTGGCGGGGAATGGGGGCAGAAGGTGCATATGTGTTGGGGCGAGGGGGTGCTTTCCTGGGAGGTCATTGTAACTTGGGTTTTACTGTGAGTGAGGTGCTGCTCTGGATGGGGTCTTCTGTCAACCCCACACCCCTCTTTCTGTACCCTCCTCTACTGCTGGGGCCAGAGACTTGCAAACTGCATTTCCCAGACTCCCTTGCATGCTGACTTCCTGTTAGTTTCTGCCACTGAAAGGTACTGGCAGAATCAGAAGAGTCTTTCCCCCCTTCCCTCCCCAATGAGGATGCTGGCAGCCTTGCCCACGTGGCAGCTGCATGAGTGGCAGCAGCAGCTGGGAACACTGGCTCAGGCAGCTCGTTCCAACAGCGGTCATTTCAGAGGCTCTGACTGCAGGGTCATGCCACCATTTTCTCTCTTGTTCCTCCAGCCTAAGGGGGATTGTGGCTTCCCGCCGTTACCAATGTTTGTAATCAACTCCTTATAATAAATACTCCCTCTCTTTGAAATATTGGTTTTCTGATTGGATGCTAGTTGATACAAATGCTTTGAGCAGAGGAGGGTCAGGCTATGATCTACATTTTAAGCCATTCTGGCTGCTGTGGTGAGAGAAGACACTATGGGACAACAATGGAAGTGGGAGCCCAGCTTGGAGACCATTGCAAAGATCCTGGTGAAAGTTTAGGGTGGCCTGGTATCAATGAGAGTAGTAAAAGTGGTCAGATTGTAGATATATTTTCAAGGTAGAGCCATAGCGTCTGCCTACTGCCCTTTGGACCCAGAAATATTGCTTCTGACCTACTGTAGGCAAAACATATCTGAGTTCTTTGCCTATTAGTGGAGATAAGTTTGCACTGAAATATCCACTTCCTGATTGTCAGTGGTTTGGGCAGGATCGGGATAAGTTTAGGGCAAGGCTGGCCCACTGGTACTCGTAAGACTAGCAATTCCTTCAGAGCTAGGAACAAATATGAAAGTTAAATAATATAGTGATGCAGTTATTAAAATAATGCTATATCCTTTGAAAACTCAAAAAAAATTAAATGAATACATGTTTTAAAAAAACACCTATCCATTTATTCATTGAGCAAATTTTCTCTGGATGTCTACTATGTTCCAGGCATTTGTGCTAGGTCCTCTGATATACAGATGGAAACACACTTAGTAGTTATCATTAATGAGTGAACTCTTGGGCCTCTTGTCAGCATAACATGAATTTGACCTCACGACGCGGGGAGGTCATCTCCCCTCTGCCGCTCATCCAGCGACAAGCAGTTCCACTGCTTGGCCAGGTGGGCTGGGCCAGCGGTCGGTCGGGGCTCTATTGCAGAATTTGTTTATTTGTTTGTTTTAACAAGTATGTATCAGCTGCACTGTGTGCAGGACACTGTTCTGAGCACTTGACACTAACTCCTTCAATCATCTTAACAGTCGAATTAATTCAGTGTATTGATCACCTCTTAGTCCCAAGGGTGCGTTGTTCCATCCATTCCACGTCACACACCCCAGACTGTAAACACGCAGGCCCTTTCTGTGATGCTTGAAAACATCTTGCCTGACCAGGCCTTTGTGAAAGTGACAAACTGTGCAGGAGCTGGGGGAGATGCTTAGGTGGGTGGTATTATTATATGCTAGTAAGGAGACAACTTAGCAAGACTTCTTTTGCTAACTGTGCTGGCCACTTAGAACCATCCTGCTGGTGTCCGCTTTCTTTTCTACCTTTCCATCCCAGTTTGCCCTCTATTCTTCTTACTCTGGTGGGACTCTACTCCCGCCTGGGCTTAGTCTCAAGGCCTCTCTACTCCTTTACACACTGAACATCTGTGGGGCTAAAGGTTTCCTTTTACGGACCCCACCTTCTTGGAAGACACTGTGGTTTGAAATGGCTGTATCTTCCCCTCCCTGCCTGCCTAGGAGTGAGGAGGACAGAGTTCATACACCTTTGCTCCTAGAACAACTCTACTTTTTTCTGTTTTTTATTTTGGCTTCCAGGTAAAATCCCTTTTGAAGAGGGAGCTGCACATTCAATTTTTGAAATCCATGTCAAGCATTAACTTTGTTACTCATAATTTCCCTTTCCAAATTAAATGGACCAAAGCTATCAATTAAGCTTAAGTTTGTAGGAAAGAGGATGTTGTCCTTGCTCTAAGTCTTGCACAGATGTGAATTGCTCTGCTAATATATTCATGGAAATGCGTGCCAGTGACATTTATAAAAAACTTCTGTAGTTCACTAGAGCTTACTCTGAGTGGATTTTATGATAAATTTGAAAGAAATGTTCGCAGTTGTTTTTATCACCTGTCCTCATTAGTTGGATCGCCTCATTTTCTACTTAAACACAGTAATTATAGAGAGTTCACATTCATGCAATTATGTGTGAGAGAAATATAATTACTGCCTGCGTTAAAGAACATGTAAAACCCAGAGACGAAAAGACCTGGACCTATAATACTGTAGAATTTCCTCATTGCTTGGGGGTAGGGGTTTGGGGGGAAGGAGGTAGGAATGGGGCAGTTAAATCAAGCCTCAATGAAACTAGAGTCAATGTTTATCTTTTTTTTTAACACTAGATTCCTCTTTGTACAGTTCCCTTAGTATCACTTTTATCTAACTCCTAAGTACTTCCCCTGTTAATGATTATTTCTCAGAAGATTGGGGTCATACATTTGCACTAGCGTGAATGGCTAATGGATTATTTACCATGTTTGTTTTTTAAGTTCAAAATGTTATATTTTTGAAGGCCTCCTGTGAGCCAGGCCATGTGCAAGACACAAGGAGCCAGAAGATGAAACAGACATCCTACCTTCTCTCAGGGACATCGTAGTCTCACAGGGAACCGGAGATTTAAATGAATATTTGCAAAATAAAACGATAGGCACCATAGGAGGAGAAGTGAGTGGTTAAATCTCCTTTAATTGTTGGTCTCCTTCATTCAGCTATGGGCTCCTTAAGGTTAGGAAGTGTGCCTCATCTGTTATTGTATCCCCAGCATAGATGTTGGGGTATTTGACTCATGTATTTGGTGATTTGGTGTTTGCAGAGACATGCCATTTGGTCGCACACGAAGAGCCCTCAGTGTCTTATGGGCTGCTAGGGTCTTGGGGAAAGTTCCCAGGTAGACAACTTCTAAATAGCTCTCAGTGATCACCTCCTGGAATTCGGTCCTTTTGCCATCCCCTTCATGTGAACTAGACTTAGGGACGTGCTTTTAACAAGAGGATAAGCAAACATGGGATATCACCTCTGAGATCAGGTTATAAAAGGCTATGACGCTTTCGCTGGCCTTACTTGCTTGCTCAGCCGATGACGCCAGCTGCCATGTTATCAGCTGCCTTATGGAGAGGCCCACATGGCGAGGAACAGAGGGTGGCTGACGGCCAACAGCCAGGGAGGAGCTGAAGCCCTCAGTCCAGCAACCCACTAGGAACTGAGTCCACCAGCAACCACAGGAGTGAGCTTGGAAGGGGCTCCTTTCCTAGTTGAGCTTGAGACTCAGCCACAGCTGACATCATAATTGCAGCCTGTGAGAGCTGGAGCCAGAGCCACCCCTCTAAGCCCCCCCTGATCTGTCACTTGTGGGTTGATAAGCTGTGAGATAATAAATGTTGTTTAAATGTTGGGGACCATTTGTGACATGGAGATAGATAACTAACACAGGTAAGACTACCTTCTGGCCAGGTCCTTACTGTTAGATCCTTTTACATCCAAAGCGTTTTTCCATGGAGAGGAGTACTCACAACCATTAGTTCTTTGTTTAATGCTCAATTTATTAAGCTCATGAGTCAAATACCCCAAACTAAAAAACAATTTTTCTTGGGGCCTTTAAACATTGATCTCAATTTTATTAAACGTATCATTTAAACAACTTAAACAAAATGCCATTTATGTTTTTAGAATGGCTGATCCTTTTAAACACTTCAAAACCTTAATTCATAAACATATGAAGATTATAGAATTTATTGCTATAGTTCCACTTCAGTCTACTCTAAAGCATCAGTATCTTGGATTTAATGCCTTTCTTATTTCTGTTCTTGATTTTCTATGCTTTTTAATATATCCTCAGGGGTTCAGTATTATTACTTTTATTCTTCTCCTTGTGTCACAAAATTCTTAGCAGATCCTAAAGAAAAGCTTACCTTATCAAAGCAGCCTAGATTGCAGGACCTGGTTTATTGACTGATTAATTCTTGGTCAGAATTGTTTGTTTCTCCCAAGGTGATTCTAACCCAAACTACCTTTGTATAGTGAGCTTTTCTATAGTTAAATGATATTTGTAGAGTTAGTGAGACTATTTCAGACCTTATCTTATGCCAAGGGCTTAATTTTGCAACCCAGTATCCATCTCTGAAATTGTTTTCTTAAATTATCACTTGGCCATTGTTATATAAACTATTATCCTGTCATAATCAAATATTGATTTGGTTTCTTAGCATTAAAAATTTACATCTTCCTTCTTAGCATTGAGATTTAGTCTCCTAGGAGTTGAGATGTTGAGTCTCTGTAATTTGTGTTCCTTTGTAGGTCATCTGGCTAATATATTTTATTGGCAAACACTGTGGAACCCTTTCTCTGGTTGGTTATCGTGGGTACCCACTTAATCTGGTTCTTAGCCTTTTGCTGGGACTATTGGGCTTATAGTATCCAATATTTATGCTCCTTAAACAGATAGAAATAGGCATATGATTGTGCTTTCATAACATATAACATTAAGAGAAGAAATATCAAACCCTCATAATTATTAAAATCAATAAAATATAAACATGGTTTATTATATTCATTGCTTTCTATTACAATGACCATTGGGGAGGATTTCATATTGAATTTTATATTTTAAATAATTTTGAATTTATGGTCTTTCACAAGACTCCTTTTGTCCTGTAAGCCATGATTAGGATAGTAGTGATGAGGATAATTATGATAGTGATTTTGATGCTAAAATTGTAGTTTCCACTTAAGAGCCATATCTTTTTATTTTATTTATTTATTTTTTTATGAAGAAGGCTACTGATAGTGTCTAGGGATGCACACTGGAGTGATAAGTCCAAAAAAAAATACAAGGAAGTTATTATTATGAAAGGATATGCAGAAAGGGAAGGGGGTGAGATGGGAATGATGCTTATGGAAGGATCTCATGGGAGGGGTGAACAAATTCTGTTTTTTTGACCTGGGCATACTAGGTATATTTTGTGTGTGTGTGTGTGTGTGTGTGTGTGTGTACGTGCATGCTTTATTTTTATAATGAAGTTTTTATTTTAAAAATTGTCACCAGCCAAAACCGGTTTGGCTCAGTGGATAGAGCGTCAGCCTGCGGACTGAAAGGTCCCAGGTTCGATTCCGGTCAAGGGCATGTACGTTGGTTGCAGGCACATCCCCAGTAGGAGATGTGCAGGAGGCAGCTGATCGATGTTTCTCTCTCATCAATGTTTCTAACTATCTCTCTCCCTTCCTCTCTGTAAAAAAATCAATAAAAAAAATATATAAAAAATTGTCACCATATAGTCAGTAGAGGCCCTTTATGTTGACTCCTTTATCCTTTATTACATTGTCCTCTGACATTCTTGCAAACATTCTTGCTTTTTGGCAACAAGAAGATGTTAGAGAAATGTTCTAATTTTTTTTATTACCCTAAATAATGGAATTAACTATTTTCTAAGGGATTCTGTTTCCTTTTAAAAGGAAATAATTATAAAGACCAGGCCCTGGACTCAGGAACACATGAGAATACATGGTAAGCAAGAGTGCACTGATGTTGCTGCTGGGTCAGAGCTGAAAACATACTTGTTAAGGTTATTATTTCACACTGGTATTCCTAATTTAACTTACTATATTGCTACTCCATCTACACTAATAAAAGAGAAAGATGCACATTAACCATACCTTTGTGATGCCCACCAGCCAATCAGGAGTGAGTATGCAAATTAACACAACAAAGATGGTGGGTTAATTTGCATATGCAGGCATGGAGTGGCCGGGGGCGTTCCTCACTGCCCCAGCTGCTCTGGGCCTCTGGGCAGTGTGGGAAGGCGGAAAGGTGGCTCCAGGCCAGAGCGAAGTCGATGCCAGCAGCCAGGGGAAGGAAGGCCCATTCTTGCATGAATCTTCATGCCTTGGGCCTCTAGTACTTATATAAGGTTTGTTTCATCAACTCCAAACCTTTCTTCTGAAATTAACAATCTTTTTGGTATGATGAAACTCCTGGATGGAGCTAAGACATGCCTTATATCCTTTTTGGTACAGTAATTTTCAAAATTCTGTCATTCCCATAATTAATATTTTTTTTGCATATTTGCAAAACTCATAATTTTGTACTACTATTATTTTCTTTTTTAAAAATTTCATGCCTATACTTTTTGGAAGGCCCCTTTTTTTTACTTTTTATTGCTTTCAGAGAGGGAGAGGGAGAGGGAGATAGAAACATCAATGATGAGAGAGAATCATTGGTTTGACTGCCTCCTACTGGGTATTGAGCCAACAACCCGGGCATATGCCCTTGACCAGAATCAAACCCTGGACCCTTTAGTCCCCAGACTAGGATTATTGTTGTTGTTTTTTAAAAAATATATTTTATTGATTTTTTACAGAGAGGAAGGGAGAAAGATAGAGAGTTAGAAACATCGATCAGCTGCCTCCTGCACATCTCCCACTGGAGATGTGCCCGCAACCCAGGTACATGCCCTTGACCAGAATCAAACCTGGGACCTTTCAGTCCGCAAGCCGATGCTCTATCCACAGAGCCAAACCGGTTTCGGCTATTGTTGTTTTATTAATATTTTGTTTAATCTACATTACACTGACCCCCATTAAAAGGATTATATTCATATTAAGCAATATTTGTGGATTCATAGGATTTAATTAATAGGCCATATATATTTCCAGAATCCATTAAGATGGATGGATACATAGTGTTAGAATTTCAGAGGACTCAGTAACATCACTTTCCCTCATTCAAGTCTAGCACCACCTGAAAGACAGACAAGAATCAGGAAAACGGAGCTCAAAATATCAAGGTCATTACCAATAAAAGTTGCAGAGGGGGATGTTGCTCGGGTGCTGGACAATTTGGGCTTCCTCAGTGTGAACCCCAGGCTTGGACAGACATATCCATCGGCAGGCCTTCCCCAGAGTGTGGCCCCATCTACCCCACCGTCAAGGATTGCTCAGCTGTCCTCCCTGAAGGAAACAGTTTTAAAAGGATAAAGGTGAGAAAGGCTGAGCAACCATACTTAGTTTTTCCCCAAAACTTACCAATTGGGCAGGAGTGGGTATGGAAGCTGAGAAGGGCCGGGAACATTAAGCTAATGGATATTTCTGTAAATAAAACACAGTCAGGGGAAATCACTACTTAAAATACATGTTTGTCCATGTCTCAAGGCAAAGCGTCTACGTACACCTCTTGGGAAATCCTGTGGAAGTGAACAATGTTACGATACAGGGCCTGTGAAGTCCACCTTCCAATATTGCTTGGGTACCTTTCTGCATCTTTTGATTTGGAAGAACAGATATGATGTAAGAGAGTCTGTCTGAATCCAAATCAGAGTGAGTCATGTTGACAATGTTCCACATATACTATCTTGGCCATTTTTCAGATGCTTGTGTTAAGTAAACTTCTCTCTGCAAAATTATAATTAAAAAAAGTTATTTCCAGCCCTCTTTGTGCCACTGGGTGTTATTTAACCCTTGCCATGCACAAAATGGCTATCCTAGGGCAAAATCTCATGGGTTTTCATTCTTGAGTTCCTTAACATGTCAGGAACACTTCTCCCATCCAACTATTTTGATATTGTAGCCTCCTATGATCAGAATCCATTGACTGTCAGTGCTTAAATGAAAAAGTGGAGACACCCTATCGAACTACCCCATCCTTTTCTAGAGATGGTGAAGTGAAGGTGAAGGATTTGTTCAAGTTCACATCCTATTTATTAACTGGCAATCCCAGAATTGGGGTTTCCTAATTCTCAGCTCATGTATTTTTTTATGTTGCCCCTGGGCCTTTAAAACCAAGTCAAAATGAGAAAGCAATTGGCCTCGACAGAGAAAAATGGTTTCCTATCATTTTCTGTCTCTAAAATACATTTCGAATCTCTCTATTCTTTTCCACATCCCATACCATCACCACAGGCCAATCAACACCACCTTCAGCCTGGATCACTTCAATCATCTCAAAACAAGTCCTCCCCATTCCAACCTCCAAATTCATGTGACTTTTTCACTGGAATGCTTTAATTTTGATTTTTCACCACTTTCCTTACACTCATTGAATTATTTAGGGCTATTTCTTTTACAAGGACAGAAAGTCATAATTCAAAGTGGTGGCTATAAGTTAGTTTGGGCTAAGTTATGCTGCAATAAAGAACAATTCCAAAATATCAGTGCTTTCATTTCTCCATCTTGGTCCTGTAAACCGTGGATAATACCAGGCCCTCCATCAGCATAATTACCACTGCCTCGCATGTGGTGGGCTCGTGAAAAATATTTATGAAAGAAGTTACAGCAAATACTATCATTTCTGCTTCCCATGATGCTGTCAGGATCTGAGGTTGGCAGAGTCTTTACTATTTAGAATGTATTTGATTGTCCTGGCAGGAAAAGAAAACATGGTGGGTTGTATACAGGCGCTTAAAGACTTCCGCCCGGAAGTGACATGCATTAAGCCTGCTCACATTTTATTGGTCAGATCAGTCTCATGTCTAACTTAAAAGAGTGAAAAAGTACAGTCCTGAGGAGGAGGGAAAAATGTCCCAGAGCAGACACGGTGAGCAGCTGAAACGAGTAACATACACCCGAATTGGCAGAGGAGATTCAGCTGGGAGGCAGTTTGCAGCCGGGAAAGGCAGAGGACTCCTGGCAAAAGGTAAAGTCAAGGCTCTGGGAAGGATAATCGGCCAGAACTCTGAGGACCAGAGGGAACCCACATGGCACCGGCTTGGGCCGCGTCCCTTGAAGCCTTTTCCCCCTCGCAGGGGATTCTAGATCTGGGTCCACAGTCAGTAAAGGCTGCAGAGTGCTGGCAGGAGAGGAGTGCGTAGAGGGGCAGCCCCTCCGGTCTCTGTGGCTTGTGCCTTTCTTCCTAGAGCCTAGTAACTAGTTCATAGGACCTTTCGGATACAGACACTTACCCAGGTGATTCTAATGTGCAGCCAAGGTTGAGAACCACTCTCTGAGAGGGATAAAGTGAGGCTGAATTAATTTTCCTGTCCCTGAACCCTGGAAGCTCAAGTTCACCGGTTTTGGAAAATGCTCAGAAGCACAAGGGCAACTTCAGGTATTCCACGTCCCTCTCTGGGTCTCTACCTTGGCTCATCTGCCGTCCGATTTCCTCACTGTATTGCCGTCTCATGCCAACATTCATAATGTTTTCTTATAATTTTATTCCACATTTTGTTATTTTCATGGGGATATTAGGTCTTATGCTAGAAATAAAACTATTCAATGATTACTTTTAATTATATTTATCTTTAATCTATTCATTACCTAGGATGTTCTAACTCAGGCAATATTTTATAAGTTTACCCTGCAAACCAAAATGATAGACTGAAGATCTGAATTCATCCTTTAGTGATATTAATAATACTAAAAGCAAAAGAAAACTAAAAAAGAAACAACAACTCAAGTCATGAATCAGAAATTTTGCACATTCTTTTGAAGGGTCTGTGAGTTTTCAAATAAATAAAGCAGATACAGTTAGTTTCATGTTATAGATAATTAAAGAATGGACCCCTGAGATGTGTGTAATACATGAAAGTAAAATCCTTAAAGGAAGCAAGAATGGGATTTAAATGTCTTAAAAATGTAAGGAAAGCCTCATTCAAAGCTCAAGGGGGAAATATTCACATAATTTGTCTACTTAGTGTAGAGCACAAAATCTGTTTTTATTTTATTTCAGATGCTTCACTTTATTAATATCCTAAGTATTTGCTTTATTAGAAGTTATATGAACTCTGACATCCAATGAAATGTAAATAGATACTAATCTGTTCATTTAAATGTATAGCAAAATAATAAAATATATCTAAATAAAATATATATATGTACAGCTACAATGTGATTTAAGTTTCTTTATGGTAGTTCTTTCTAAAATGTATTTACACATCCTAGAAGAGCATTATAATAGAGTAAATGTTGCTATCCTGCCTGTGTCTGCCTTTTCAGGTCAATTTTGTGTCATTTTCTATCTTTGACCATGGTTTTTATATATTTTAATTTGATTATTTTTTTATTAAGACTAATATTAAAAACACCTGGGTGACTGCTGCAGTTCCTTCAAGTTGCAACTTCGTAACGTCAGTAACGGTGAACTGGTTTTCATGTTTATCTCACACAGGTCTTTGTCCCGTCTGTCACTGAGCTGTCTGCTGTTGCTTGCTAGTATTCAGGAGTGCATGTCGCTGTGCTGATTTAGAAGGTGTTCGTTGGTTTCATGGATTAGTTAGAACATTTAGGTTGAAAATAACCTGATAATAACTCTTTCCATGTGAAAAAGAAAAGATCGCTAACAGTGTTGCAGCCCTTTTGAGTATGCTGTTCTTTGAAAAGATGAATTAGTTTATTAGACTTTCAAGTGACAGTAGTTCTTCTGTCTTGCTTGAGAAAATACAGAATGATGAAAGCTTCCTATTCTGTAACTCTTTAAATAAATCGATATTTTATTAAACAATTCAGCATCTTCACCTGAAAGAGGGGTTTATAGTGCGACACACACGCTCTTTTTCTGGCCTCCTGAAAATGTGATGGGTGCTTAGATTCAAAAACACCATAAATGGAATAGACTTATCATCCCAGCTCTTCGTGGCCCAAAGCTTAGGAACAACCGCCCTGAGTTTACCTCTTAAATCACACTGTTAAATGGCTGACAACTGGAAAGCCTGCACTCTTTGCCCTTCTATTATTTCTGGCTTACCAGACAGAGTTCTTGGCTCCCACAGTAGAAACTCTCCCTAACTGAGCAGGAGATGAAACCATGGTAAGGGTGGTGAATGGCTCTCAGATCAATAGGAAGCCTGGAGAACGAACTTGTCAGGACCCTCCTCCTGGTCACACCTCACACACAGTGGGGTTCGCACTGTGGCTGGGCTCCTTTTGGGCCCTGTGGCTGGTCTCCTCAACCTCCAATGCACATTCCAACTCTGCCATCACTGATGAGCAACCTCCAAAGTCCTGCTCTTAAGGAATATGTAGTTTTATTAGGAAGATATAACTTCAACTATTAGAGGGAATCTTCAGATGATTAGAAGGAATCTTCAGATGAAATACTCTGGGTAATAAAATCTGTTCAGGCC
>NW_006300372.1:3765203-3779673 GCF_000327345.1 Myotis davidii | reverse complement strand
GCTGACAATTTCTGAGCCTCCTGGTGGGGTCTGCAGGCCGACACTCAGTCCACTGAGCCAAACCCAACTAAACCATAATTTATCTTAAAAAAACAAAACAAAACACCCTCACTACTTTTAGAATAAAACACATTTATTCTAAGCAATAAGCTAGTAGTTTATGCTAACACTTAACATTTTATTTCCATTTCCTTCTGAAAATGTTTTGGGTGTTTTTTTTTTTCACTTCCATTGAGGACTCTGACCCCTGAAAGAACCAACTCTCCTACGCAATTTGCTCTTACACCTCGAGTCATTCTTTATCAAGTATTTCTGTCATGTGTCCAGCTAAGACACAGTGCCCATGAGGGAATTCACACCTGCAGCTTTCATCAGCAGATTTGCCAAATGCCAGAGGAGATCTCATAAATGTACCCCTTTTAGATATAATCACCTGATTTGGGAAGAGTGATGATAAGACATCTCTTCTCCTGAAGAGAATCAAGAGCTGAGTGGGGGCAGTAGTAACTGCTGCCGTGTCATTGGCTATTCAAAGCACAGCATTCAAATATTTTGCTTCTGGCTACATCAGCTGAGGATAAATGAAAGTCCATCATTTCTGATCAGACTTAGTCGTCAGCAGTACAAATGCATCAGAATGCTACTAACTTCTCTATGCAACTGACTGTGTAGAAGATCGCTTTTCTGAAAGATAGCTTGACTTTGGAAAGATGATAATTTGAGTTCCCTAAATTGAAGTAATATAGGCTATGCATAGAATGTACTATCTTTGAGTTTAATAACTTTTCTTCATTTATTGTAAACTGTTACACTAAGAAACAAACATTCAGAGCCAGAAATAAGACTTTTCCAGCACCTCAGAATGATAATATCAATCTACTAAAATTGTTTTGATATTGAATATCATGATTACAAGACCGTTTATAATAAGCATGCAATAAGGGCATTTTTGTTCAAACACCTTAGTCTTATTGGGTTATTCACTACTACTGTCTACCTCTCTTAGGGTTTCCTCATTATCATGTAGAAGATATCTAGAACATCTTTTAAATTTCCTTTCTACGTGTGGCCCTGAATTAGTCTGATCATGACAGGCATCTAAATGGTAATTTGAATGGTGAAGAGCACAGTTTCTCTTGATGCAGAAAAAATACAATTTGCATGGGTAATGTGGGTGATCAGAAGATTTGGGTATGAGACAGGTCTGTGATAGGAATCCCATTCATTGAGTATTTGAGGTTCTGCCTCCTTTCACATGGCGGGGTGACACTTTGAAATCATGTGAGACAATGTGATTGGTTTCGAGCAAAGAATTGTAAACAAAACGATCTGTATGACTTGAGGACCAAGCATTTGATTGCTTTTGAGAGTTCTCTTCCTGTCCCTGTTGTAGCTGGTGTTGCTCAAGAGACTTGCTGCTCTGAAGCTTGGTTGGCTGACTGATTCCCATGGGCCCTGCATGTGGCATGAGCAGGAAACAAACAGGAGCTGTTTTTGGTAGACAGAATAATGTCTTCCCAAAGATGTCCATGTCCTAATTCCTGAAACCTGTTACTCTAGGTAGATAAAGAGATGTTGCAGATACGGTCAAGTTAAAGACCTTGAGACTGGGTTACATATTATCTTGGATTATCTGGGTTGGCCTTTTGTATTCGAAAGGGTCCTTGAAATGTTAATGGAGCAAAGGTTGGAATGGTGTGATTGCTGGCTTCGAAGCTATAGGATGATGCCAAGGGATTCAGGCGGCTTCTAGAAACTGGAAAAGGGAAGGAAGTAGATTTTCCCCTTGAGCCCCAGAAGGAGTTCAGCCCAGTGAAACCCATTGCACACTTCTGACCTCCTGAACTCTAAGATAATAAAACTGTGTTATTTTAAGCCACTAAGTTTGTAGTAGTTTGCTAGAGCAGCAATAGAAAATGAATATACTATTTTAAGCCATTTGAGGCTTGAGATTGTTTATTACAGCACCATAACCTAGTCTATCTTGACTGATATAATTCTCCCTTATTTTTTTTTTATGGTCAAAATTAGCATTGAGGAAATGTACTTTAAAATTCAAGTGGTGTTTTCTTCACCCAAACAGTGTTTATAATCTTCAAGTTGTCCTCTTCCTATTTTTGGGGGGGGAGGGATGTGAATCAGAGGATAGATAACATTTTGGAAATTGTCTACATATTTTCTATAGTGTATAGGAATATAATCTAAAATGCAGTAGAGAACCTGTCTTTAAGAATTGTCAGATGCAGCCTGGCTGTCATGGCTCAGTGGTTGAGCGTTGGTCAATGAACCAGGAGGTCACAGTTCAATGATCAATGAACCAGGAGGTCACAGTTCAATTCCAATCAGGGCACATGCTTGGATTGTGGGTTTGATCCCCAGTGGGGGGGAGGGGTGCAGGAGGCAGCCAATCAATCAATGGTTCTCTCTTATCATTGATGTTTTTCTCTCTTTGCCCCTCTCACTTCCTGTCTGAAATAAATAAGAATATATTTAAAAAAGAATTGTTAGGTGTTATTTTAGAATGTCTGTTTTGTTCTCACTCTTCTTTGGTTTATGAAATGTAGAATGAATTTTCCTGCCTATGGATAAGATAGAAAGATTTAACCCATAGATACCATGCAGGAGATAAACTAGCAGTCACTTTATTAACAAGTTTATTTGGTGACAGTGTATTCTTCCTTCAAGAAGATAAAAGTGTAAAGTGTCAGATAAGTTGTAATGTTGGGATCAACAGAAGAGCTCTGCTATAGACTGTCACACATAAAAAGGGGCTCAAAACTGAGCTATTGTGCAGAGATAAAGATGAAGAAGTATTTTCAGAATGTTTTTCCTATGTGAACTTCAGTGTGGAATCCAGAAGTGACTCTGTTGATGCAGGTGCTAGAAAGATGAAAAGGAAAACAAAAAGGAAAGCATCATTTTCTGAGATTCAAGAATTTCTCTGTAAGTAACCCAAACACATTTCTGTTTTTTTTTTAACCTGCATACCTCACACGTACACGCATGTGTGCTACACATGCTCACACAAGCATATGTATAGACCCCAATGTGCATATTTGATCATTTCCCAGGTATCTGGGAACACTTATTCCGTCACTCTCCCTGGAAGGTAAAAGAAGGCAGATTTCTCTAAAACGCTCCACGGAATTTCCCTTTTATGGGGCTGTTACCTCAAGGAGTGTGGGAGCATTGAGAGTGCCTGTTCTTGCCCTCCACCCCCAGACCCAGGGATGGAACTTCTCTGCTCTCTGGACACTCTCTGGCAGTTTTGAAAGCTTGCCATCCACATCCATGTCCTACAGTCTCAGCACATCTGGTGGGTGGGAATCTCTATCTTGTTTAATACTTGGCAGCTCCAATGTATGTCTTATAAATGAATGTCTTACACTTCCTAGAAGCTTATAGTTGTATAATTTTGTACATCCTTCCTGTAGAGAAATATGCTCATAAAAGCATTGCAGTTAAAATTTCCCTTAAACAATGTTCCTCTTAACTTTCTACATTAACACCCTTCTACATACATACACAGAATCATCAGAGCTCTGTATGCCAGAGTTCTTTACTCCCTGGTTGGTTACATATAAAATCATCTTTAACATATTATTTTCAGCCACCATGAAGAATTCTACTGTCTTAAAGCACAGCCCAATTCCTGTTTATCTCAAATACTACTAGATCCTTTTTCATGCGACCAAATTTCACATGATTTAATTTTTCCCAATAATGAGTGCCAAGCATAAATCAAATGGTTAATTAATACATGTTTGTTGGGTGCCTATACACTTTGTCATTGTGCTAGGCTCTGAGTACACAACTTTGAACTAGATACATGTGAGGTCTGTCCTTAAGCTATACATATGTCAGTTAAGATGACAGTTAAACATAATATTGGAGAAGGATACTTATGAGTACTTACCGGGGGAAACTAAGTTACTATTAGTGGGGAGACCAGTAGGAGGTTTAGAGATAGTTTTCTGGTGGAATAACATGTAAACTGAGACCTAAAACAAAAGTAGGGGTTACCCAATGCAACGGAGGCAATGGCATGGCAGAGGCAGCAGCATGATTGATTGAGATTTGAGAGAGGGAAAAGGGCCAAGACCAAGTCAGGAACTGAAAGAAAATCAATACCTAGAGCAGTGATGGCGAACCTATGACACACGTGTCAGAGGTGACATGCGAACTCATTTTTTTTGGTTGATTTTTCTTTGTTAAATGGCATTTAAATATATAAAATAAATATCAAAAATAGAAGTCTTTGTTTTACTATGGTTGCAAAGATCAAAAAATTTCTATATGTGACACGGCACCAGAGTTAAGTTAGGGTTTTTCAAAATGCTGACACGCCGAGCTCAAAAGGTTCGCCATCACTGACCTAGAGCCATCTGTGTTTGTACTTTTCCATTTTGTTTTTCTTTTTTTCTGAAGCCTTGGGACAAAGTGCCAAATGCTGTGAAGGGTAGACTGACTGAAGCTGATTTGCAAAGGGGGTCTTAGATGAGAGAGTCTGTAGCCATCAACTTCCAGGCTATAAAAGAGTGTGGAGACAGATTCAGGAGTCAGAGGTTGGGACATGGTTTATGTAGAAGAATCAGTATGTTATGAGATGTGTCACCTCTCCTGAGGTCTGTGTGAGAGAGATGGTGCTCCAAGGGGATTTTTCTGATGACTTCATATTTGTCCCCCCCAGCTTGGGGGACACAGGCCTGAGAAAAATAAAGGATGAGGTTCTGCCTGCAGTAGACTGTAACAGTGAAGTATAAATTGTGATATTGTTAGTGTTTTATCCTGTCCATGTGGACTTTTCCTATTAATCTGGTGTGTGTGTGTGTGTGTCTTTTGTGGGGAGAGCTAGCTGGATATCAACCAAACAAACTTAGAGTAATTTTTCTTAAAGGAACTTTATCCAGGGTGATGCTCAGACAGGGACACTGAAAAGCAGCAACTGAGGGGGCTGATTTAAGGGGCCCTGCAGACATGTAGCACCCTTGCCAGTGAACCAGAGGTGGGGGATCCTTACAAAGGGCCTATGTCAGCAAATCCCACTGTATTAGGCAAAGTTCTCTGGAACAACAGAAAAAGTAGAGATGTTGCAGAAGACCAAAGAAAACCAAGTGGCACTTTAAAGAAATGGAGGGACACTGTTTAATTACACCATAACTTTACTTTTATTTTATCTTTATTGTTGAAAATATTACAGACGTCCCTCTTTTATCCCCCCATTTACTTCATCCACCCCATTCCCATCCCCTCCCAGGCCTTTACCACACTATTGTCTATGTCAATGGATTATGCATATATGCATATAAATTCTTTGTTTAATCTCTTCCCACAACACCCACCCCTATCTGAGATTTGTCAGTCTGTTCCATGCTTCTATGTCTCTGGATCCATTTTGTTTATCAGTTTATTTTGCTCATTAGATTCCACATATAAGTGGGATCATGTGATACTTGTCTTTTTCTGAATAGCTTATTTCACTTAGCATAATACTATCCAGGTCCCTCCATGCTATCTCAGAGAGTAAGAGATTCTTTTTTTTTTTTTTTTTACAAATGCACATAGTATTTCATGGTGTAAATGTACCACAGCTTTTTTAACCACTCATCTACTGATGGGCACTTGGGCTGTTCCCAGAATTTAGTTATTGCAAATAGCACTGCTGTGAACATAGGGGTGCATATATTCTTTCTGATTGGTGTTTACAGATACATCTTCTAGGGCAAGATAAACAAATGGGACTACATTAAAATAAAAAGCTGCACAGAAAAGGAAACCATCAACAAAATGAAAAGAGACTTCAATGTATGGGAGAACAATGATACTGATAAGGGGTTAATTTCCAAAACATATAAAGAATTCATACAACTTAACAAAAGGAAGACAAACAATCCAATTTTTTTAAATGGGCAAAAAATAAAAAATAAATTAAAATGACAGTGAGGTATTTCACCCCACACCTTCCAAAATGGTTACTATCAACAAATGACACATTCTGGTGAGGATGTGGGGAAAAGGCAACCCTAATACATTGCTGGTGGGCATGCAGACTGGTGCAGCCACAATGGAAAACAGTATGGAGTTTCCTCAACAGATTAAATATGGAACTGCCATTTGACCCAGGGATCCCACTTCTAGGAATGTATTTAAAGTGGGTTTCTTATAGACAGCACATAATGATTCTTGCTTTTAATGAACACTTATCTCTCACTTATCATTGGTACTTAAACCATTCTTATAGACAGCACATAATGATTCTTGCTTTTAATGAACACTTATCTCTCACTTATCATTGTTGTACTTAAACCATTCGTATTTAAATTGGTTGATATCTTTGGATTACAGTCTACCCTGTTTGTAATTGTTTTCTATTTGTTGACTTGCCCTTTTTTCTTTATTCACCTCTCTTTTTCTGGTTTCATTTGAGCATTGCATATGATTCTATTTTATCCCATCTGTTAACATATCAATTGTCATCTTTTAAAAAATTCTGCTCCTGAAGAGGACATCTTCTCTCTCCCATGCCTGTTTCTGTTCATTTGGAGGAGGTGAAAGCTGCTGTCCTGCTTCATCCAGTTCTTGCTCCAGGTCTTCCAGGAGAGGGACAGCCTCTTCAGCACTCTCTGGACAGTGCTCCTGTACCCAGGCCTGCAGCTCCCGGGGCAGGATGGTCAGGAACAGCTCCAGCACCAGCAGCTCCAGGATCAGTTCCAGGATCGGGTCAAAGGGACAAAGGGGTTCCCCCCCTTTTTTTGTAATTACAAAATTGTTTTAATCTGGTACATAGAAAACACGCCTCAGGTTCTGTAATTCAGGAGCATATAAAGAAGTGAATTCGGGCAGCGACTATTAAGAACATCAGGCAAAGCTGCTAGAACTAAGCCACTATGGAAGACAGTGTGGAGTTTCCTAAAAAAGTTAAAAATGGAACTCCCATTTGACCCAGTGATCCCACTTCTAGGAATTTATCCCAAGAAACCAGAAACACCAATCAGAAAAGATATATGCATCCCTGTGTTCATAGCAGCACAATTTACCATAACTGAGATTTGGAAACAGCCTAAGTGCCCATCAGCAGATGAATAGATTAGAAAACTGTGGTACATCTACACAATGGAATACTATGCTGCAGTAAAAAAGAAGGAATTCTTACCATTTGCAACAGCATGGATGGAACTGGAGAGCATTATGCTAAGTGAAATAAGCCAGTCACTGAAAGAAAAATACCACATGATCTCACTCATTTATGGATAATAAAAACCATTTTAAACTGATGAACAAAAATAGATACAGAGGCAGAGCAGCATTGAACAGACTGTCAAACTATAGTGGGAAGCCCGGGGAGGGTTGGTGGCGGGGGTAAGAGATCAACCGAAGGACTTGTATGCATGCATATAAGCATAACCAATGGACACAAGACACTGGGGGGTAGGGGAGGCCGGGGGAATGTCAAGGGGGGGAAAAAGGAGACATATGTAATACTCTTTGCAATACTTTAAGCAATAAAAAAAAAGATACAGTCCTACCATATGTCCAGGAGGAGCAGAACCAGAAAACAAAAAAAAAGAAAAAAACAAAAAGACTAACACTAATGACTACCACCCGCACTGGCTTTAGCCAGAAAGGAATGTGCTGTGACTCCTAGCTGAACAGTTCATGGGTGGATACAGTCAGGTGCTGCTTAGATTAGAGCTCCAATGATGTCAAGGCAATCGATTCCTTTATCTAGTCATCTCTTGGTTATAGGTCGTCCCCCTCCTTTAATTTCAAGGGCATAGCTTCACAACACTTAGTGCAGTGAATAAGATAGCACAAACCAAAGCCCCTATGGAGCCTTGCTGCTGTGACTGTCCTAACAGATGTTATGTGCTCATCTCTGTCTGACCCAACTAAAAGTACTGCTGGCCAGGGAGGTAGGATACACTGATTGCCTTAGCCTAGGTCTTGGGCCCACCTTAGCATTGAGGGGTGGCAGGAATGTCTTCAAAGTTCACTGCAGTGAGTTTGGGAAGGATGTGCAGATCCTCTCCAGAAGGCTTGGGCTGTGGTTACAGAACAGCGGTTCTCAACCTGTGGGTCGCGACCCTTTCACAGGGGTCTCCTAAGACCATCGGAAAACACATAATTACATATTGTTTTTTGTGATTAATCACTATGCTTTAATTATGTTCAATTTGTAACAATGAAAATACACCCTGCATATCAGATATTTATATTACGATTCATAACAGTAGCAAAATTACAGTTATGAAGTAGCAAAGAAATAATTTTATGGTTGGGGGTCACCACAACATGAGGAACTGTATTAAAGGGTCGCGGCATTAGGAAGGTTCAGAACCACTGTTATAGAAGAATGGTAATGGATGCTGGGTAAGGAAATAACAAAAGAGATAGACTGCTCTTTTCCTTAGGTCTCATGTTTCATGTCCCTTCCTTAGGAGGGCTTCCTTTGACATAGACACAAACTGAATTAGACACTTCTTTTATCATCTCTAAGCAGTTCCTCTCCTTTTCTTTCAAGGCAAAACATGTACTTTTGTATTCATCTGTGTGCTGCTTTGGTTAATATCCATTTCCCTCACAAGAAGGTGAGCTCCTGGAGGGCAGTAACTATATCTGTTTTGTTTATTGATGTTTCCTTAGTATCTAGAAACTGCCTAGCATGTGGTGGGCTCCCCCCCAAAAAATGTATTGAAAGAAGTTACAGCAAATACTGCACTTTGGATATTTAATGGTTTTCAGATAAAGACATGGAGCAGAATTTTGTTTTTTGTTTTTTGGCTTAAAGATACATGGTCTGGTATGTCTAGGTTAACAAGTAGATACCTTTTATAGTAAGACGGTGCAGATAACAGATTGGACTAGTAGCATGCTTTATCAAATGCTTCTACAATAACCTTTACACTGCAGGAAAACGGAAAAAACAAACAAGTTTCCAAGAATCTATAAATCAACAGAGCATATTAAAGTGTTAGTGAAAAAACTAAGCAAACCTATATAGTTCACCCCCTCATCCTGTCTAGATGAAGTACAGTCCTGTTATGAGCTGGCTTAGTTAAGTCCTCCTGGTTGAAGCATGGAGACTTGGTTTTAGTTTCATTCGTCATTAGTTATTTAACTACTGAGAATTTTCATCTTAAACAGGAAAACTTCCTTATACCTATCTGAGCAAACACATGGTGCCTCGGCTTCTGCCCCTGTAAACCGCGGATTAATAACAGGAACTGGCGATTGTGGCGAGGCTTAAACAAGTCAACACATGCAAATGATTCAACGTACTCACACAAGGAACAGCGCCTGGCACATATTAAGTCCCCAAGAAATGTTACGTATTATTATGAAGAGCTTGTATTAGTGCCTTATTTCCTTTATTATTTTATCTGAACAGCAATATTCTCCACCAGAGAACTTCTTTATATATTATCTTATCTGAATGTATGAGAGATTCAGCATTTAGTGTCTGTGGGGTGCCCAGAGATACAAAGAAATATTAAACCCAGTCTCATCTTTAAGAAATTTGCAATCTCGTTCGAGCAGAGCATTTCATCCTGTGGCTTGATTTTTAGAGACTGCCTTTCAGGGGAGCTAAATTTAGACTGTTAGCTCTTTTCCAGTCAGGATTCTCTAGCTTGAAAGGAACAGAATTCAACTCAAACTGACTTGAACTACAAAGTGGGTTTGTTAGCTCATGTACGGGGCAATGAAAATAGTGTGGTATTTGGGGGTGGTTGGTCAGGGTCCGCACAGTGTTCACCGAAGGCCCACATTTTCCCATCTGTTGGCTCCTGTCATCACAGGGATGGTGTCAAACCAAGGCTGCCTACCCACAGGACGTCTGCTAGCTGGATATAGAGACGCTTCCTTGTTCAGATCCAGGGGAGGAGGAGCTAATTAACAGAAGGACCCAGTTAACAGCTCTTTGTGTCCAGACTAGGGTCAGATGCCCATTCTATTGCCAAACCCGCAATGAAGATCACTCCTAGACCAATCAGGCCCACCTCTGAAGCTGGGAGTGGGGTAAACAGCCAACAGTTTCCCCTATGAAGGGGGAACCACATCTTCCTTTTATTTCTGTTCTAATACATTCTGTACCTGGTACAGAGAAGATGCTTAGTACATACTAATGGAAAGAATGGATAGTAAATAGACCGAACAAAGAATTATTTATTTACCTTACTTACGCTTCCAGAGTCCTAGAAATGCTTGTCCCAGGAACTAGCACAACTAGTTTTTCCTTGTTTAATGGTCTTCTCTCTTGGTACCCATTACTGAGTAATTATAAGCTGTGACATTTGTCCATTCATTCCCAGGTCTTGGGGCATCTTTTGGCTGGTTGTATCATATGTTGTGGTAGATGAGTCAGTCTTAAGATTTGCGCCCACAGAAACTGGAATTTAAGCTTCGTCTTTATTCTAACTCTGAGGTTAGGGAAGAAGCTGTTGTTGGACTAATAAGCATTTTGTGAGGGCTAAGGATGATCTCCCCATCCCTTAATTGTTTAATTGGTTATCCCAGGGAGAGTCTGAGAGCATCACTGGACTGTTTTTTTTCATGCAGAAACTAGATTGGCCTAGTCACCATATGTATCACAATGGTAATAATAACTATAACAAAAATCAAGTCTGTTATGCCTGGTCTCATGTAAGGATAATGTTAGGATGCATGTGACATAGGTATATTTGTTACATCCCTCGAATTAACCCTTTGACCTGCATGCTCAGCATCTGTTTTAGCTCATCTCTAAGGGAGGGTCGATGTCTTAGGGATAGATTTGGGGTAACCAAGTACACACGACCACTGCATAATATTATCACTTGAGCAATTGGGAAGCTAAAAGCAAAACTAGGAACCTCTTTATACCTTGCCATGTCACTACCACACCACTTAGAAATGCTCTTATTGGTAAGATCATCCTGCTTCCTGAGCAAAGATAGAAATCAGGCAGTTGCTTGATGACCTAGGTCCGTGGTCGGCAAACTGCGGCTCTTTGGCCCCTTGAGTGTAGCTCTTCCACAAAATACCACGTGTGGGCGCGCATGTACAGTGCGATTGAAACTTTGTGGCCCATGCACAGAAGTCGGTATTTTGTGGAAGAGCCACACTCAAGGGGCCAAAGAGCCGCAGTTTGCCGACCATTGAGGTTAATCTTGATGTGACCATTTTGGGAAAACAATATTTTTTTCCCAAGGAGGAAAGACTTATTCAAAGTCCTACATTACTTATGGAATAATTTCTCCAGTATCTGTGTTTACCTCTTGAATTTTATTTTCTCCTGTGTTCATAAGTCATCAATACCTCTTTTGATGGGCTTATTCTTTCTGTAGAAACATAGGTGCCTTTAGTCTGGACACTCTTATGTGTTCTGCCTTCAAATCATTTCAGTTTTCTTCCAGTGACTTTGTACCTGTTAGTTTATACCTTTGCAGATAAATATCTGGAGAGACCAGATTCTATTGTCTTTGGAAACTTTAGTTTTTCCCCTATAAACTGTAGATAATCATGGCAGTGGATGTGGTAGTGCTCCACCCAGATTCCCTCTTCAGGGCCTGTGCTCCCTGTAGCAAAAGTTGCTGGGAGTGACCTCCACTACAAGGGAATTGCCTCACCCAATCCCCTCACCTTAATGGGAGTTACCCAGCACTAGAGCTTCCTAGGATTGGCTGGGCTCAACTGGGACCAAATTTTGTGACAGACAGATGATCTCTTTGCCCAATCCTTCATTCTTCATTTCCTATGGGTACATGTCCCTAAATCATCTCCAGTTCTCCTGTACATAACTTCTTGTCTCAAAGTCTGGAGAACTCAATCTAAAAGAAATGATACTTCTTCAGATTGTTGCTAAGATTGAATATATAAAGCCCTTTGGAGAGAATCCCTTTGGAGTTGGGAATGGACTTACTATTTGATGGCTATCATTATTCTTGGGCGGTATGCCAATGACTGAAAGCTTCTCATTTCTGTCCGATCTCATCAATCAGAGTGTCCTTTGAAAAAAATAATGTAATAACTAGTTCTAGGCAAAGTTAATAAGTTCTGTTTTTTGTTATTTGTACTTCAACTTCCCCTTCCTTTGCCCTCGTGCCTTCATAGTGCCTCCTCCCGTCCCTTCTCTTCTTGCTTCCCCTGGACGCATTCCAACCTTCCATTATCTTTCTGCTCCCACTTTCTTCCCCTAGAAAAATAATGTGGGACGGGAAAAGACTTGGCAAAGTTATTCACATTGAGGCTGAATATGATACCCCTTACTTTTCTAAGTTACATGTCATTTGAAATTCTCTCTGTGTGCCTTTGGTTTCATTATTATTAGTCTTTGTATTATGGCCACAATTGCCCCTCACTCACTTCTGGTCTTCAGTCTGGTGTGAGATGAGTCTTTTAACATTGGTCTTCCCAGATAGGAAGTATAAATAGATTATTTTAAAATGCATGCATTAATTGCTACTGCTATTACAAAGAAAATTTCCCCTTTTATATTAATATTGTGAGCTGAATTGGCCTTAGATGATGTAATTTTACCAAGCAAACAAAATGAATAAAATTATTTCTAAGCAATCAAGGTAAAAAGAGAAAGAACAGAGAGTCAAAAATATAAATGTGAAAGGCAACTCAAATTTCAAAGGTCTCAGGAGCTGGGTTGACTGGAAATGGAAAAAGACCTGGCAGTAAATGGTTCTTTTTCTTTTTTCTTTTTCCTCTGGCACAAGAACTCATAACAGCTAAATTTTTCTTCCACATCATATTAGCTAGGAGTATCAGTAGAAAGTGATAAAAAACTCAAGTTAAGCACGAAAGGGGAATTAGTGGAAGGACCTGGAGGAGCTCAGAAAATTCAAGAAGGAGATGCAGGAAGTAGGGCAACTTGTGAGATTCAGAGACTAGAGCTGGGTGGGTCTTAATTCAGTATGATTGGTGTCCTTATAAAACAGGGACAACATTTTAAATGCAATACATTTCCACCTTCAGAGTGCCCTGATGTCCTTGGAATGAGTAAGTGGCATTTGTCCTTACAAAAGTCGCTCAGCCAGCCAGTTCAAGTATAGCCAACAGGTGCTAGGTCCTTTAATTTTGCAGGACACAACCTTGGCATTTTTGTGGCCAGTTAATTAGGAGTTGGCTAGCAGCTTCCCATTCTGGAAGAAATCAGTGGTGACAGTGGAGCAGGGGCCCAGGGCCCCCCTGGCAGGGGGCTTCTGTTTCACACTCAGTGTCCAACACTGAGAGTAGCAGTCAGGTACGGGACCCCTTAAACTCATGTGAGTGAATTCTCTCTCCTGTATGAGCCCACGCAGTCTCCTCAGGAGACACCCCCCCCCGCCCCCACCATAAGGAGGGGTTGGTGATGTAGTAGAAATGCTTTATACAGACATTCAACATGTAATGGCTTTGGCCCCTAAAGCTCCACCCCCTCCTCATCCAGTATTTCAAAGAAATACTGCCCATAGGTTTAGAAAGGTGGGGTTTAAGAATTAATTACAGCCATGCGACCATTAATTAATATTTCTGTCAACAATGGGTCGCATTTACAGTGATGGTCCCATAGATTATAATGGAGCTGAAAAATTCCTATTGCCTAGTGATTCTTGGCCATCATAAAGTCTTAGCACAACGCATTACTCATGTGTTTGTGGTGATGCTAGTGTAAACAAATGTATTATACTGCCAGTCCTGTAAAAGCATAACATACAATTATGTACAGCACATAATATTTGACAATGATAATAATCGACCATTACTGGTTTGTGTATTGACTATACTTTTTATTCTTATTTTAGAGTGTACTCTTTCTAGCTATATAAAATAAGTTTGCTATAAAGCAGTACCCTGTGTAATTCCAGAATAGCCTTGTGCATTTCATGTTTACCACGTCTCTTGATTGCATCATTTTTCTTGTGCTTGATTTTAATCTCGTGTTGTTTTGTACTGGTTGTAGCCAGAGAGCAAGAGGCTGTGCCATATAGTCCAGGTATGTAGTAGGTTATCCCATCTAGGGTGGTGTACGTGAACTCTACAATGTTTGCACAACAAAATTGCTTAAGGATGCATTTCTGAGAACATGTCCCTGTCTTCTAGTGGTGTATGACTGTATTGGATTTAGCAATTGGTGACGTTCACAACAGTAGTTTCAGTGGAGTGGCAGGGGCCCAAACTACATGAGTTCGAGAGGTTAGAGGCAAGTTTTCTGAGATGCCAAAATGGAGCAGAGAACTGGAATAGAGCTGGAGGAAGATAGGCGCTTAAGAGTGGATGTTTTTAAGATGGAAGAAGTCATGGTATACTTACTTGTGTGCTGTTTGGAATGATCTAATAGAGGCAAAACTGATGATGCAAGAGAGAGGGGGAGATATTACTGGAAAGATGTCCTTGAATATGAAAGAGGACAAGGGCCCTAACTGGTTTGGCTCAGTGGCTAGAGCATCTGCTTGTGGACTGAAGGGTCCCAGGTTTGATTCTGGTCAAGGGCATGTACCTT
>NW_006300372.1:3758694-3762954 GCF_000327345.1 Myotis davidii | reverse complement strand
AATGATGATAATCGACCATTACTGGTTTGTGTATTGACTATACTTTTTATTCTTATTTTAGAGTGTACTCTTTCTAGCTATATAAAATAAGTTTGCTATAAAGCAGTACCCTGTGTAATTCCAGAATAGCCTTGTGCATTTCATGTTTACCACGTCTCTTGATTGCATCATTTTTCTTGTGCTTGATTTTAATCTCGTGTTGTTTTGTACTGGTTGTAGCCAGAGAGCAAGAGGCTGTGCCATATAGTCCAGGTATGTAGTAGGTTATCCCATCTAGGGTGGTGTACGTGAACTCTACAATGTTTGCACAACAAAATTGCTTAAGGATGCATTTCTGAGAACATGTCCCTGTCTTCTAGTGGTGTATGACTGTATTGGATTTAGCAATTGGTGACGTTCACAACAGTAGTTTCAGTGGAGTGGCAGGGGCCCAAACTACATGAGTTCGAGAGGTTAGAGGCAAGTTTTCTGAGATGCCAAAATGGAGCAGAGAACTGGAATAGAGCTGGAGGAAGATAGGCGCTTAAGAGTGGATGTTTTTAAGATGGAAGAAGTCATGGTATACTTACTTGTGTGCTGTTTGGAATGATCTAATAGAGGCAAAACTGATGATGCAAGAGAGAGGGGGAGATATTACTGGAAAGATGTCCTTGAATATGAAAGAGGACAAGGGCCCTAACTGGTTTGGCTCAGTGGATAGAGCGTCTGCTTGTGGACTGAAGGGTCCCAGGTTTGATTCTGGTCAAGGGCATGTACCTTGGTTGCAGGCACATCCCCAGTAGGGGGTGTGCAGGAGGCAGCTGATCGATGTTACTCTCTCATCGATGTTTCTGTCTGTCCCTCTCCCTTCCTCTCTGTAAAAATCAATAAAATATATATTTTTTTTAAAAAGAATGAGGACAAGGAACTTTCAGTGATGCCATGTTGCTATGCAGGGGAGGAAAAAAATCTCTGGTCCCTCCCTCTTAGGGTTCCTGGCTGGGTCTAAAAATTAAACTGACAAAGACATATAAACAGGAGAAAAGCATATTCATTTACTTCCCGTAAGTTTTATATGACAGGGAGCCTTCATAAAGAAAGACAGACGTGTAAAAATGGTGTTTTCATGCCAGGTTTGATGAAAAGTGGACCATCGCGTAGCAATAGGCTAGAACAAAGAGTATGAGGTAAATGTAGTAAACTGGGGAAACTTGGCAAGTCCTGTTTGTTCAAATTCTTCCCACGAACCCTCCACCCTGGAGACAAGTGTGCTCCTTTCCTCCAGGTATAGGGAGAGCACTTCCCACACCCCGGATTCATGACCTGCTTCAGGGGAGAAGGGAAGGTCGGTGAGAGCTTTCTGTTGCTGCTGCTTTCTCAAACTCCATCAGCTTAAAATATTCAGTATGCCAAGATGCCATACTTTGGAGTACTGTGTTCTGAACCCTGTCTGCTGGTTAAGTACAGCTATTACGAAATTTTATAAATTTATAATTAGATAAACTATATTTTAAAAGGTAGAAGGTATTCAAAACCCATCCCTTCCTAATTATGTCACTACCTTTACCATCATCTATGTTCCTGTGGTTCTGTCAGTCGTCTGCGGATGGTGGAAATGCCACACAATGGCTCACTCCTGTGCTTGCTCTCCCAATGCCACACTTAGTGACATCACCGTGGTAGTCTGACATTGGCCACAGTGGGAGCATTTACACCACAGAAGTCAAAGCGTTAGAAATCAGGGCTTGAGAGCTGTTTGTTAACACATAGTTTGCAGGTAGTTTTTATCGCGGGCTAACAGGTGGCACGGGCCATTTTTGCAGTTGAATAGATTGATTACCGTTATACCTGGAAGTACATACATAATTCACCATTGTATGTGTTAGAGACCGAAATTTTGTCCTTTGGAATTCGTATATCTGCATGTTAGCATCCCTTTAGAGCAATAAAAAAGTATAAAAATAAACGTATTTATACGTTACCCGCATTCTACCACTAGTCTATAAAAAATGTATTAATACGTGTTCCGCACTCTACTACCAGTCAATGTAAAACGTATAATTACGTTTCCCACATACAATGTGTTAAGTCCATCTGATGCAGTGTGTCCTTTACAGTCTCTGTTTCCTTGTTAAGTTTTTGTCTGGAAGATCCATCCAGTGAAGTCAAAGGGATGTTAAAGTCCCCCAATATGACTCTATTGTTGTTGGTCTCTCTGTTAAAGTCCTCTAGAAGTTTTTTTTTAATATATATTTAGGTGCTCCTATATTGGGTGCATATACGTTTACCAGGGTTATATCCTCTTGTCGGATCGATCCCTTTAGTGTTATGTAGTGACTTTTGTTTTCTCTTGTGATGGACTTCAGTTTGAAGTCTAGTTTGTCATATATGAGTATTGCTACTCCAGCTTTTCTTTTCCATTTGCCTGAAATTTTTTTCCATCCCTTCACTCACATCATATACATGTCTTTTGTTCTAAGGTGGGTCTCATGTAGACAGCACATAGTTGGGTCATGTTTTTGTATTCATTCAGCTACCCTATGCCTTTTGATTAGAAAGCCCCAAAAACTGTAACTGAGATAACATGCTTAAGTCTGCTTCTGTAAACTGCTTTTTTTGCAAACCAGGTTCCTCATTCCAGACTCGAGGGCTCTAGATAATGTGTTTCTGTCAGTTCAGTGATCCGGGGACCCAAAACTGTAATTGAGATAACATGCTGCTTCTGCTTCTGTAAACTGCTTTTTTGCAAACCACGTTCCTCATTCCAAACCTTGGGATGTAATCAATACCTTTGTGATCTTTGCCTATATAAATCTGGTGTTGGGGCTGGGGCGGACACTATGAGATCTGGGAGAGTGAATTGCCCCCTCATAGTCCCGGATTTGCAATAAATGTGACTCTTTAATTGGACTTCTTGAGGCGTCCTTGCGTGATTCGCGGGGTACATTACAACATTAGTAGTTATGAATTCAAAAGAGGCCTGATAGTCCTGGCTGGAGTGGCTAAGTGGTTAGAGTATCAGCCTGCACACCCTAGGGTCTCTAGTTCGATTTCTGTCAAGGTTGCATACCTGGGTTGTGGTTCCCTCCCCACCCCTGGTGCCCCTGGTGGTGGTCGTGGTGGTGGTGGTGGTGGGGGAAGGCGTGCAGGAGGCAACTAGTTGATGTGTCTCTCATCTCTCCTCGTTTCTCTCTCTCTCTTTCTCTCCTTCCCCCTCTCTCTCTCTCTCTCTCCTCTCCCCCCCTCCTTCCCTCCTTTGCACTCTCCCTGAAAAGCAATGGAAACAAGATACTCCGGTGAGGATTAACAAAAGAAAACAGAGGCCGGCTAGCAGTGGATGTGTATCTCCCTTGTTCAGCAGCTTGGCTGAAGCAGTGACTGACCGGACAGCTGGCTTTGTCCAAGGCTAGGCTTTTGCGAACGTGTGACCATGTGTCAGGGGCAAGTGAGATGATACAATTATACATGGAAAAGCCATCGCCTCACAGGCCTTCCTTATTCATTCTAGCTAACATCATTTACTACCTACCACTCCTGCAACTTTAATCCATTATCACGTTTATTTTCCCATTTGGTTAATTGGTTAAGTCACCGGGCTTACCACTCCTACTGACTGTGCTTTATTTACCGCTGAATCCAGTGCTACCACAGTGCTTGGTGCATAGTAGGTCTTCAGTAAGGAGCATGGTGAAGAACTTATTGAATGAATGGATCACCTGCTCCTTCTCATCCAGTGTGCACAGTCCGAGTGAAGAACCCGCACAATTCTTTTTCTGACTCCTTGTTGTTTTCTCTGTGGTGTTTAATCTTCAAGAAGCAAAGGAATTTTTGGAGCCAGCTTCTACACTTGAGACCCGAAGTCAAGCCTGGAAGGCAGCCGCCCGGGCCCTGTCTCACCGTACTAACAAGGAGGTGATATGAGCTCCTAGGCGCGGAGGATGGCTGTTTACGGTGTTTATTCCTTTTTCAGGGTCGCCATCAGCGGTTTACGGCTTACCCTGTAGCTCCAGACCAAGTGATGACACAAAGGCACAAGTCCCAAAGTCCGAGGCTCCGAGGCCTGGCGGGCAGCTCCGGGCCTGGAAACTGCGGTCCGCGGGCCCCGCGGGGGAGGAGGGTCCCGGCCGCTCCCGGTGCCTCCAGGCGGAGACAGTGGGACCCAGAGGCCGGGTGCGCCTCCCCCGCTCCGCTGCCGCCAGAGGACTTTGGCGGAAGAGGGCGGGGACGTGACCGCTTGTCTGTTTCTCCGAGCGGACAATAAAGTTTCAAAGTTTGAAAGAG
>NW_006300372.1:3729161-3758618 GCF_000327345.1 Myotis davidii | reverse complement strand
GCTCTTCTCCCCTCTTGTCCTCTTTATCCCCCCTGCCCCCTCTCGTCCCCCCTCCGCTCCCCACGCCAGAGTCCGCACCCACCGTCTCCCCTGCCGCTGCGGTGCTGCCTCCGCGCGGTGCTGGGCGAGGGTGGAGGTTTCCTCGAAGGCTCCCCCCTCCGGCCGCGGGGAGGCTCCGTGCGCGGCCTCACGTTCACTCTCTGCTGCAGTGGAGGGAGAGGCTCCTGGGGAGGGTTAGGGGAAACCCAGGTTCCGGGGCCCCGTGGATGTTGGGTAGGACTTGTTGTCTTTCTCGAACATCAAGGACCCTTTAAAAGCGAGTGGGGGTCACTGAAGCCATCCTCTTAAGTCTTCTCTGCATTCTTTACATCGCCCGCCCACCTTCTCTTTTATTCCAACAGCTGTGGGCCTTGGGGCAGATGGCTTACGCTCCCCGTCCTTAGTTTCGTAATCTGTGAAATGGGGAACAACAGTAGTGGTTTCGTCATCTGTGAAATGGGGGAAACAATTGTATCAGTTCCCACGGTTGGTTGTGAGGAATCAGGTGAGATAATTCCTGTAAAGTGCTTATCCCAGTGACCGGTGCCTCTAAAATGCTGCTGTTTGTACTCCTGTATCGGAGCACCCTGGCCCCAGTACTCAGTGGCCCTCTTTATGCCAAGGGCTCCTCCGAGGAGGACGGAGGTTCCTGGCAATAGGATGATGGGAAATTTCTTTGAAAAATCAAAAGCACCCAGGCCTGGGGGTGGGGCCCTGGACTCTAGTCTGGCTTTACCTTTCGTTAGTTCACTTGATGACCTTGGTCAAAGGTCGTCATCTTTGCAGGCCTCATATCTGTGTCTCAGCTGAGTGTTGTACCAGAGACCTTCCAGGTGTCCCTCCAGCTTTCACATTCTTAAGCAAGATCTCACAAGGTGCATTAAGCAGCCGCCGCCAGGCAGTGCCCTCCATATGCTGCCTGGGAGCACACCTAAAGGAGATGTTGGAGGAGGAAGGTGGTCATTTTTTTAGTGATAAGACCTGACTTTCATTAGAGGAGATTATGAAGTTGGGGGCCCAGGTCACAAAGGAGTGAGTAGGATGCTGGTGAACATGATGTCACCATGGAGGCCTGTTTGGGGAGGTGGGGGGAGATGCCAACTTGTTCATGGCACCTACTAGGTGCTCAATAAAAAAAATCTGAGGAATGATGAGTGAAGCCCGAATTAGTAACCTGATGTAGTCCTTGCCTTAGGCCAGGCTTCTGGGCCCAAAAAAGAAGTAGGGAACACCCTTTTTTGTTGTTAGGATTGGCACTCGGGAGGGTGGATTCTCTAATGCCAGGGTTCCTTGGAAAGCCTTTCTGGATTGTCCTTGTCAGGAGTGATCTCTGCCTTGTCAGAACTGGAGGGGCACTGTGACCATTGTCTACAGTATTGGGTAGTTACTTCTGCACATACTTTCACCCTCATTAGACGATACGTTTCGGCCGTGCGTACTCTTGAAGAAGCACATAGCACAGTGCTGAGCTCTCATCTAAAGCACTTGGCGCTTGTCAAGATTCTGGGCTAAATGTGTTTTTTTTTCCCTCTTTATTTTCATTGAACAGGTGTTTAGAAATACTTTCCTCTGTGTGCTAGGCTCTGTGGAGCTGATGGCTTCTTCTGGGTGAGAGTGACGTTAATAAATGATTAACAGAATGAACGCAGTTTCAATTCGTGATGAGTATTTATACAGGGCAAGTTCGTGGTGCTGTGACTGAATATAGCAGGGAGGCCTGTGGAACCCTGGTGGCCATTAGGAAAGGCTTCCTAGAAAGAGTGGCATTTGTGAAATAGTGGGTGAAGCGCGAATAGGAATTTCCTAGGCAAGAAGGGAGAGGGGAGGACGGGCTTTCATGCATTACCATGTTTACTTCTCCCAGCAGCTTCAGGAAGTCATAATGATTGACTTCCATTTCACAGTCTGGAAAAGTTGTGGTTTGGAGAAGTTTAAGCGCCTCTTCCAAGTGCCCAGAGCTAGCAGGTGGGAGAGCCAGGATTTCAACATTTCTGGATCCAAAACCCACAACCCCGATCACCAGCCTGTGTTGCTTGTACCCAGTAAGAACACGGATGGTTATAGTCGTCCCTCAGTATCCCTTGGGATTGGTTTCAGGACCCCCGTCCCCCCTCAGATACCAAAATCCGAGGATGCTCAAGTCTCATACATAAGATGGCGTAGCATTTACCTATAACCTGTGTTTGTATATAGGTTACAGTAGGGTGTGCCTATACATAACTTCATTTGTGTGGATTCAACGTAGTGCTCATTGCGTGGCAAATTCAAGTTTTGCTTATTGGATCGTCCTGGGATTCCCTCCCCCCCGCAACTATTTTCAATCCATGGTTGGTTGGACACAGAGAACTGATTGTACTGAGGTAGTAAAATGTTTCTGAATCAACTCTGCTATGCTCTCTATCTAATCTCAGTTTCCTGTTGTCCACAGTCTTCTCTGGGGTTTATTCATCTGGGTGGACCTTTGGTGCCTGCTATAAGGGTATGGCTTGGCTGTGTGATAGGGTGAGAAAATACAGTGTTTCAGTTACCTGCTGCAGTGTAACCATAACCCCTGTTATTCAGAGGCTTACACCAATGATAGGATTCTCACGATTCTCTGGTTGACTGGGCTCAGCTAAGAGGTTTTTGTGTGCCATGTGTTGTAACCTGAGGTCTCCTCTATAGCTGCATTCAGTTAGGACCTAGAAGAATTCTTATAAAATACTTAGCAAACTGCCTGGCACATAGTAAATGAAGACCGAGGAGGACATTTTGGAAGGTAGGGGCAGGGAAAGGGAAGGAGAACATTTTCAGAAAAGGCCTAGTGATGGGACAGTGTCAACACTATGGATAACACGACACTTCGGTTGTTTCTATTCAAAAGCAATCTTCACGGATCCCTGGGAGGGGCCCTGTGACTAGTTCTGAGACATTGGTAAATCCAATGGCTGTGGAATCTTCATCTTATGTTATTTAAAGCTGTTGGCGGTGGCGAGAATGACACCAGGTGTTAGACCAGTGGAGTTAGACCGGTGGGGTCAGACTGGACCTTTCCACCTCAGTACTTGAGTTCTGGCTAGGAAAGAATTCAGAGCCAAGACTCAAACCATAAGAGGAAGTTTATGAAGAAAGTCACAGAGGAAGAAGTGAGTGGTAGAAGAAATGGGCTTAGGAAACACGTTACGGAGGCAAAAGAAGGGGCCCGTGGATCTTAGAGAGAAGGGTAAAGGTAATGCTGAGGGTGTGGGGGCAGAGGAGGACGATGGGGAGGGGAAAGCTCCTCTGTCCTAAGGGGTTTTAAGGGTCGGATTTTAGGGGGGGTGGTGTCCCAGGGGAGGATCTTAACAGCAGCTTTCCAGGTATGTCCTTCCAGTTGTGGTCCCACTGATTGGTTGGCGCCAGGGCAGGGATCATTAGTCAGTGCTGCTGGTCCTGAGGTCCGCTGTGGTGAGCTTGTCTGGTTTTGCTGCTTTTCTCGGCCTGGATCCCAAGCACAACTAAAGCCTAGATGTCTTTGATGCAGGTCAGAACCTCATTGTCCTGGGGGCTTAATGATTAAGGGCTGTTCTCTGGCCCCCTTGTCCATCCCCCCTCTCAGGGGGCCTAACCTCATGACTAGCGACATGTCAGGGGAGGAAAGGTCGGGGAAGGTCTGAACCTCATGACCAGCGATATGAAAAGTCAGGGGGTCTAACCCACATGACCAACAATATCCTGGGAAGGAAAGATTACCCGGGGGAGGGCGGGCGAGGTCCTTGTTTTCTGCCCTGGTGACCTTTTATTCCTGGCCCATCGTCCTTGCTCTGCTCATGTCTGTCCAACTGCCTACCACAAAGCCATGAACCGGAAGTCAGTAGACCTGGACTCAGTCATTGTGCTGTCCCTGTTAAAAGCAGTTTTCAGGCCTAGTCGGTTTGGCTCAGTGGATAGAGCGTCGGCCTGCGGACTCAAGGGTCCCAGGTTCGATTCCACCAAAGGGCACATGCCCAGGTTGCGGGCTCAATCTCCAGTTAGGGGGTGTGCAGGAGGCAGCCGATCAATGATTCTCTCTCATCATTAATGTTTCTATCTGTCTCCCCCTCTCTCCTCTCTGAAATCAATAAATTAAAAAAAAAAAGCAGTTTTCAGGTGGCTTTGGGAAACAATTCCACCAGCCTATGCTGTGCCCTTGTGCAAATTAGAAAGAGACATCACCTAGGGTTCTTATTCCACAAGCTCACAGTAAACAGGGCTAGAGGAAAGTACAGGTTCTGGAAAGTACAGGTTCTGTTTACGCAAATTACAAAAGGGTGCTCCTTCCTCCAGGTGGCTGCAGCCCTAGTGCAGGCAGCCCTTGTGCAAGGAGCTCCATGCACGGCCATCTAAGGTGACCGTACCATCTTAATTTCTCATCTGTGAACGCCAGGTACCCCACCTATCTCCCAGGACTGTGGGAAGACCAAATGTGTAGCAGTTTGACAAGCATAAGCTTTTTATAAGCCTAAAAGTTGTGGCACCTTGAAAACAAACAGCACAGCACTCTTTGTTCATGAAATGTGTATAGTGTTTCTCAGCGAACTCTTCGTGGAGGAATACTCTGAAACCCGAAATGGTTTATTCATCCAATGCTAAGCTGTGCTGTCCATGAACTATAGTGTCACTGCACTTGACAGTGTATATTGGGTTCTGTCCTTGCATGACAAGTGAACCCAAAGTTGCATAGAGGAACGTAGCAGTCCAGAAGCTCCCTCATCTCTGGAAGTCCACATGGGTCTGTTTAATGGGCTTACCTTTCATGAGCTGGATTCAAAGACTTCTTAAATTTTGTACACCAGAAATTTAAAGTCATTTTCTTGTTGATGCTCAAACGAGGCCACAGAAGTTAGTTTTTCTTACCATAGAGTTGATCGGTTGATTTTCTTTCTATGCTACAGGCAAAAGAGTGAATAGAGGGTAAGCTTCATGGGCAGGGATTCTGTCATTTCTTCCTGATGTATCCCAAGTACCAAAGAGACCCTGGAACATAGTAGGTACTCAACAAATCCTTATTGAATGAATGAATGAATGAATGAAACACTCTTCTCTGGGATTTAGCCTTATATAATTTCAGACCAAGTCAGTGTGGGATTTAGTAACATGCCCTTACTTTGTGGACTGTAATAAATGGACAGATTAAAATAATTTCTTTGCTTAAACAGTGACCTCGGGTTTTATTTATTCTAGCCAGCAGTCTGATGTGCTAAACATAATGCTTTTGAGTGTTTTCCCTTAAACTCATAAAGGGGATTTATGAATGCTATTTCCATTTAGAGTAGAAAGTTGATTGGGTAATTAATAACATTTCCATTTCTGATCCTATCTCTTCCCCCTTGCAAATCTGACACTTACTTGTCCGGAATGTCTCCCTCTGCAGAGCTCCTGAAATATTTGGGGTGAAGCCACATCTCCAGAATAAATGATGTGACAAATGATAAGGCCTAGTTTAACATAATGGTTGTTATTCTTTTGGCTCACACTGTAATAGTGTTTGTTCCCTTTTACCTTCTTATCCTCAATTCTACTAGAAGATTAGGCACGATGTGGAGGGGAATGGTACAGACATGAGGAGCGTGGCTCTGACATCAGATAGGGGTCCAGAGTGCTTGTAGTTGTGTGAGCTTAGGCAAGTCAGTTCATTTTTCTATGCCTCAGTTTGCAAAATCAGAACAAAAAGCTATCATCTGGAATTGGGGGAAATAAATTGGATAATGCACATACATATGCATAACTTAATGTTGGCACACAGTTGCTTTAAAAGTACTTGTTATACATTATGATAGTAATGCTACTACTACTACTACTATTAATTTATCACACTATTTCATGAACCTAAAAATTAAAAGCCTAGAGAAGTAATCTGCAGACTACTAACTTGGAGTAATAAAGGATAGAGTGAGCATGAATAAAGTTGCATATTTGAATCATGACTTATTTTTAAAATGTCATTTGTAGAACATTAAAGTACACTTGGTAACTTGTCTCAGGGAGGCTTTAGCTTAATCAGTGCACAAAAGACAGGAGATTTTAAACTATCCAAGTACTAGTAGTTAAACATTCATTATATGTCTACTAATAGACATCCATAAAAGTGTGTGCCCTGGGAGATGAGAAGGTAACTAAAACATGGCCCTGGCCTCAAGGGGCTCACTGTGAAGGGGGACAGAGGGAAATATATTGATTTTCTGCGGTAAGTATTTTCTCAGGGACATAGCACAGGCATACAGTGTGAGACAAGGTTTGTAGTTTAATTATAAATCTGAGAGAACTATTAGACTATTTAGAGTTTGATGCCTTTTTAATAAAGTAAATCTTCTCTCTACTACTCTTACTTCTCCGATGCGTGGCTTTCACTAATTCTAGTGGGGAGGGGTGTGTCAGGGAAGACTTGTATCTTATACAAATTCTGAATTGCTAAAGCATAGCTTGTGAGGTTTTACTAGTCTAGGAAAGGAAGAAATACCTTCCCATAGTTTTAAACCATCATTTAACTATATTTGGATTACAGATGGATACCAGGAATATACTTAATGCCACACCACAGTAAATTGCAAGATAAAGACTGAAGCCTTTTTTAAAAAAAATTTGTTTTATTGCTTAAAGTATTACAAAGAGTATTACATATGTCTCCTCCCCCCCGCTTGACAATTTCCCCCCCTCCCTCCCTGGCCTCCCCTAGTCCCCAGTGTCTTGTGTCCATTGGTTATGCTTATATGCATGCATACAAGTCCTTCGGTTGATCTCTTGAAGCCTTGAAACTAAGTGTCAAAAAATGTTGATTCATTCTTTAGTAGCAAAACCAACTACTGTTCATTGAGGACCTGCATGGTGCCAGATGCTATACTTTATATAAAATTATTTTCTTTAATTCACATAACTACTCTTGGAGATAGGTATTTTTGTCTAATTTTACAGATGAAGAAATGAAGTCAGACTGAGATTAAAGTAATTTGCCCAAGACTCCCACAGACGGGCTTCAAACTGAGGTCTCTTGGATTCTAAAACACATTCTGTTTCAACACTTTGTGACTTCATTTTAATTCTGTTATTTATTTCTTAATTTTAAATTTAGAAATAATTTAACTTATTAAATGTCGCAAAAACAGCAAAGAATTCCAATACGCTCTTTACCCAGCTTCCCCAAACCATGTATAATGTTTAAAACCATGGAAATAACATTGATACAATGTTAACTAATCTACAGACCTTATTCAGACTTTGGCTGCTGTCCACTAATATTGTTTTTCCAGACTAGGACCCAATCCAGGACCCCACATTGCATTTAGTTTTCGTGTCTTAGCCTCCTCTGACCTGGGAGAGTTCATTAGTCTTTCAAACCATGGCGCCGTGAAGAGTACTGGTCAGTAATTTTGGAGACTTTGATTGTATCTTTAATGCATTGGGTTTATAAATGCATTACATGTTGAGATAAGAGGATTTTCCTTTGTATCCCAATTATAAACTATTTCTTTCAAAGAACTTCTTTATGTCATTCCCAATTATTAGGACAGTTTTGAATGAATGAGGGAAATGTGATGGTGGTTGGCCTTTGTGTAGCATGATAACTTTCCAGCCAGAGGGCCTTTTGAGGGTCATCTGGTGGTCCCCTCCCCTGGCTTCTCAGATGGCAGCATCGTGGTCTGCCACAAAGACTTAAATAAGCTTAAGCTTGGTTAATATGACTTAATCATATGCCAAACACACAATCGCTATGACCAAAGAGATAAATCCATTATTTGGGTTAAAACTAGATTGCGAACTTACTAGATCGCAAATTTATAGAGGTGAGGTCCCACCAAACCACAACCCAGAAGGATGGTTGAGATTTGGATTTCCAAATGAAAAGTGTGGATCTTTGCCACAAATACAGCACATAGATAATGGGAATCAAAACAATAAAGCAAAAAAGCAAGCAAAAAGCAAAGGATAGCTATGTATAAGAATCATTTTATGTAAATATGCACTAGAGGCCCGATGCATGAGGATTCGTGCAAGAATAGACCTTCCTTCCCTTGGCTGCCGGCACTGACTTCGCTCCAGCTGGAGCCGCCTTCCGCCTCTCGCCTTGTTGCATCAATTTGCATATTTCCTCCTTATTGGCTGTGGGTGCCACCATCTTTGTCGCAGAGTTACAGTCAATTTGCATGTTCCATCTTTATTAGATAGGATATTTTTTTCCTCCTATAAATAGGAAAGGTAAATACTATATCTTCATGAAGCTCCTCTCACACATGTATTGAGTGTTTTTCCTGTAATTAGATAGACTCCATTTCTTGGCCACTCACTTTCATAGCTGTGTGTTTGTTTTCATGTATATTTTGCTTTTACCCAGTATTTTGCAAGTTTTCGGCCTCTTACCTTTTAATATGTAAAAAATAAATGAAAGAAAGGTTTTTATGCCAATGTGGGAGAGTCTACATTTTTACTCTTGTTAGATGTTACATACATGTAATGCATACAGTGATTATTTGCAATAGATTGGTATCTTGGGGAAAGGAGTTAGTTTATGCATTCTGTGAAGATAGTGAAAATCCTAAGTTCAAAATGAAGTTAAATATACCTTAAGAAATCTCTTAAGTCACCCAGAAAATATGGCATGTGTGGCGAAGGTGCACAGGCCCATGCAGTAATTCTTATGCCGCTGCAGTTTGTGATCCCTGAGCCAAGTCCAAGGGTGGCAGGGTATTTGGAAGAGATCTGGGTCATCAGACCACTGTGCTTTCATGAGAGTTCCTAGTGTGGAGGGGGGACTGGAAAATCCAAGCCTGCCCTTGATGTGTGCAGGTTTTACACCATCTCATTGTGCTTTTAACACAAAAACTCCTTATCTTGACACTTGTTAATAAGTTTACTGTTTTGGAGGTGACTAAATGAGATAGTACATATAGGAGTCTCTAATGCAGCACCCTGCAGTGCCACAGTAGATGCTCAGTAAGTCTTCAGTGGGCTGCTGCTGACCTAGCTCGATCTATTCCACTGTCACCTCTCTGAGCAGCTTTCCCTCTCTCAACCCCTTATCTGACTTCAGATCCATTTCTGTCAATTAAATCATGAATAGTCAAGTTACCACAAGATGATGTCAGATCATTTCAAGTAATGCCAGGTAGGGGGAGCCTCGGCACAATAAATCCTTACTTTTAAACAAGTTCAAACACTTGCCTTTTATGTCATGGTATTTAGCTATTGTAAACAAACCTCTGATGTTTTTTTCCCATTCTCGTCTGGAAATGTGAGGCTCATGACTATCCAACTCCAAAAGTAGTTGAATAGGAAAATGACTCAAATCTTGCAGATGATTTTACTGGAATGAATAGTTCAGGATCTTTTGTGTTTGGTTAATAAAACTTCCATTTTACTTTCGTTATTCACAAGCATTATCTATTGGGTGACCACTTATTTATTTTACAGTGACCTCTCTCCACAATTTTTATTCCCCTCTTATTCCTTAGTCTGATTTATTTTCTTCGTGTGTGTGTGTGTGTGTGTGTGTGTGTGTGTGTGTATCCTTTGTTCTCCCAACTAACATGTGAATTCTCTAAGTGGCTACAATTTTATTTATTTTATTACTATAGTCTCAGTGTCTGGAACAATGCCTGGCATGGCAGTTACTTAAAAAACGTTTGAATGAAGAATAAATAGAGTTTTCACTATTATTTAAACTGAAACCCTTTGACTTAATAAACAAATATAAGAATTATGTAAAAGTGTGATGTTTCTGAGTTTATTATACTCCTTAGGAATTTCCCTGATAACTAAGTGAAGTAATAAGGACTGAAAACTTTGATCACTGCCCTTCTCTGGTGATTACATGTGCAATCTCTTTCATAATTTAGTTCAGTAATCTTCCTACAACTTACATTGTATGTACAATATTTGGTCAGGATGTACTGATGAGTAAAAAATGAGCAAACTAGGACTGTAGTAAAGGAAGTACTCTCACTTTACATTAGTGTGAAAGTTCTAGTACACACACACACACACACACACAATTCAGGGCATCTGTGTATCTCAGATATTGCCTTTGCTTCACGGGTGCTGTGTAGGTGAGGTGAGGCCCCTGAATGAGGAACAGAACAGCTAAACCCAACCATTTGTAGTGGACATTATCTTCAGGAAATACTGAAGGCTAAATTTTGAGAAAGCAGTCATCATAATTTTGAGCATTTTCTTCCCAGAGCAAAAATGAATGAAAGAATGAATAACTATTTTAAAAAGCCGTTTGTGATTAGTCATCGGGATTGTAGTTGCCAGGATGGAAGTGTGAGTGACAGTGTGTGGCACCGGGCATGACGAGGTGTGAGGCTGCTGAGGGCTAGGATTGCTTTTCTCAGATTGCTTCCAAACAAGAAGTAAGCTGTAGTGTTCAAACTGATCGCTGAGGTCAGTCAGGTCTATCTGCCAAATCATTCCTTCATTCAGCGAATATTTATTGAGTGTCCACTGGCGCCAGACACTGTGCAGGTGGTAGAGATGCAGGAGTGGCCGGGACAGACCATGTTCCCTCTCTCTCAGCCTCTGTTCTAGTCCAGTGTCCTTTGGGGCCACAGGTATCTTAAAGAATGTCTGAAGATGAAGGACCTTTTCGATAAAGTCAAAATCAGTCAGTCAATGAGCCTCTTACACACACACACACACACACACACACACACACACACACACACACACTCACAAGCACGCACGCACCCAGCTGTGCATGGTGGGGGAGACCCACACTCACTGCATTTGACCTACTCTTTCCTGAGGTTCAGAAGACGTAGAGTCCAAGTTTGCCGCGTGGAGGCCCCTCTTCTTTTGCCCTCCAGCCTCTTTGCTGCTCTCACCTCCCCCTTATGAAGCCCCGGATAAGACTTCCTGTACTTTTCTTTTCAGATTTGGTCACATGATAAAGCAGTAAACCTCTGGGAAAAGAGTTCAAGGGGTGCTCAGCAGGCCTGAGTCAGCCGCCAGCCTGTCCTGTGGCTTTGAGGAAGTCACTCCTGCTCCCTAAGTCTCTCCTTTTGCATCTGAGCAGTGAAAAGGGTTGGATTTGAGTAACTGCTTTGGGTGTAGGTTAAGTGGACATGGACATTGAAGGCAACAGAGCATCTGTGGGTACATTACAGTCTTGGTGCTCATTAGCTGGCTGATTTTGAGAAAATTATTTACTTTATCCAAGTCTTGATTCTTACTTGTGAAAGGGGAAAAACAGCATGTATGTCATGGGATAGGTTTGAGAATTAAACTGAAAATATATACACTGCCTAGGACAAAAATGGCAGCTGCTAGTAGCCTAATTATATCTAACTGTCCTTCAGGGGAATGTAGCCCATCAATAAACTGTTTATTGAGGGCCTGGCATAGACTACTCCTAGGATTATATTCCTGTGATGCTAATCCACCTACCAGGCAATGGACTAGGACAGTAGTGAAGGAATTCACTCTGTGTTAGGCCTGGTTGAATTCCCTGGCTCTCCACGCACTACCTGGTGACCCTAAGCTCTTTGACCTTATTCAGTTTCCATTTCTGAAAGGTGGGATAATGATATCACAGAACCAAGTCACAACAAAGGGGCTGCTAGGGGATTGAAACAAGACTGTGCAAGTAAAGCCTTTAGCACCGTGGCTGGCACAAAGAACACTTTTTAAAAAATATATATTTTATTGATTTTTTACAGAGAGGAAGGGAGAGGGATAGAGAGTTAGAAGCATCTATGAGAGAGAAACATCGATCAGCTGCCTCCTGCACACTCCCTACTGGGGATGTGCCCGCAACCAAGGTACATGCCCTTGGCCAGAATCAAACCTGGGACTCTTGAGTCCGCAGGCTGACGCTCTATCCACTGAGCCAAACCAGTCAGGGCACAAAGAACACTCTTGATTTAATAAGGCTGGTTCAATATTGCTAGTATTAATTATTGATTAGCTTAACCTAACTTCCCCGCTGCATCCAGGGCTAGGTTGGGTCTAAAAAAGCTTCCTCCTAGAGTTCATTGAGGCCCAGCCGTTTTTAGCCTCTCACTTACCTGGGCTGAAGTAGTAAAATGAAGGCCCTTGATTGAAAACGGGCCTTAGACATTGCTTGGAGAATATTTACTGTTCCCGCGCATAACTGTGGTTACTACGGAAGAGTTCACCTTGGTGAAAGATGGATGCTAATTCTTCTCTATGTGCTTTCTTTTAGTATCCCAACCCCATGGATAAAAATGTCATCGCAGTAAACACCGTGGAGGAAAAAAGAGGTAAGTTCTCTGAATTTACGTCACTTCATTGACCCTGATTTTTGTAAAGATGTGTGTTTGTTTGTGGTGTGTGTATAGCCTGTTATGTCTTAAACAGGTGTAATTCTATATTTGAGGTGACTGAGAGAAGAGAGCACTGAGCACTTCTAGCAGTAGAAGGCGTGCCTACTATGCTCTTGCCACTTTCTCAGTTAATAATTCATTGATGACAATTATAACATCTAACATTTTTGAGCACTTAATATGTGCCAGCCACATTTTCTTTTATTAACTCATGTAATCTTCAAAACAATGTATGGGGTAGGTATTATGGTTACTTCTATTTAATGAATGTAGAAACCAAGGTAGAGAGAGAGAAATAACTTGTCCAAGTTTGCATGATTATATCCTGTAACATATTCATATATCATTTTAGAGATGGCAGATGGTTAATAGCATGTGTGAGAGATGTGACTGTAAAGTGATCAATTATGGTGCCATAACTGTCCTTACTGTGTTTCAGTATTGACAAGAGCAAGTGATTATGCTTGTGTGGCCTGTTGTTGTCAATAAAGTTTTATTGGTACTCAGCCATGCCTGTTTGTTTATATTTTATCTATGGCTGCTTCCTGGTGACAACAGCAGAGTTGAGTTTTTGCAACAGAGACTGTAAGGCTCACAAAACCTGAAACCACCTGGCCCTTTACAGGAAATGTTTACTGACCCTGGACTAGAGTGTAAGAGTCTTTTCTCTGTCCCTCATATCTCCTGTGGAAGCGTTTTCTCTCTCGATATTTGAACTTGAGACCTGGGCACTGCAGGGAACTATAATGATGGGCACAATCCATCTCTAAACCTTTGGAGACACTCTGCCCCCAATGTGACATGTTCCAGAGTCTTTGGAGTAAACATATGATGATACTTTTCATTACATGACGCTGAGGCCTCTGTGCTCGGTGAACAGAAAACTGTCTTTTGCTTGTGAGGTTATTTTCTGCACTTCCACAACTCTTATAAAAATATTAAAAAACGCACATTTTCTCGGGTACCTGCACTCAGTGTGGGAGAAACTTGTTATTTAGCAAGTCCTGATTTCAAGTCCTGATTTTGTTACTATACCCTAACTTCTTGGAGGCTCGGGCTCTTCATCATTCAATGGGAAAATAATAAACCTGCTTTTAGGTTGTTGTGAAGATCAAATGAGAGAACAATGTGCATATTCCAGAGTGGCAAAGCAACATTAATTATAATTTCCACCATCGACCAGGGCATCTTTGCCTGTAGGAGTGGCTAATCCATTTCAGTACATGTGCTGCAAACATTGGATGAGATGGCAGGAGGAGTGCTGATCGGCAGAGAAGACAAATCAGTCTCTTACCCTGTCAACAGCTTCCCGTCAGAAGCTTGTGTGCACCAAGGTTCAGGGCTCCTGCAGCCAGAGCCGTGAGAAACCTCCTAGGAGTGTGGCCTAGTCATAGGAATTCACAGCGCAAACGGCAATGCTTCAATCAAAGTTTCTCTTTTTCTCTAACTTTTTCTGAACTCACATTTATTGAGTGGTTTCTTTCTTTCTTTCTTTCTTTCTTTCTTTCTTTCTTTCTTTCTTTCTTTCTTTTCTTTCTTTTCTTTCTTTTCTTTCTTTCTTTCTTTCCTGGTGTTCTGGAAACTTCCTTCCAAAACAGTAGTTCCAGTCTTGGGGAGTCTGCTCCCCTTTGAGAGAAAGGTATGCTGAATAAAATTAATTATAAGTTTAAGTTTTGTAGCCAGAAATTTGGGCTTGAAAACATTTTTGGTGCAGAAGATGGTAGAATCAGATTCTCCAATTTTTTTTGGTTAAAACATTCTCTTTGTTGGAGTTGAGCAGGAGGCTCACTGGCCATTGTCATTGGAGTTTGACATTGATAGTTCACAGCAGTGAACAATTTGTGATCTTTTATCCTTGACTTGAGAATGTGCACTTGTGAGTAGCTATTTACATATATTTTTTGATCACAGATAAGTGTATTTGGAATGATTTGGCCCAGAAAAGTGGTCAGAGACCCTAAGTTTTGAGTGAATTTTTTTTAATTCCACATATAAGAAATGGAGATTGACATTCAAAGTTTTATTGACCATAAGACAAGCATACATTTCCTTAAATATTCTTTTGAGTGTAAAATTTTTCTGTTTCTAGATGTGTCAACAGGGATCATCTATAGAAAAAGGATTGCAATCTGTCGGAATGTGGTTCCAGAAATTTTAAGGAAGGTAAATTCATTTCAAAACGTTAGTAGCTTTGGTGTAACAGTGGGTAATTTTGTAATAGTCATGAAAAGAGCATTTTCTGATGGAACGGAGCGTTAGAACTTTTCCAGTTCTCTTGCCTCATAGCCCTTCAGAGAAAGAAAGGTCTGTTAGATCCAGCTTCAGTTTTTACCTCCTTTTCATGAACCCCTGAGGGCTTGCTGCCTGGAGCCATTTTCACTACCCTAGAAACCAGTCTGAGGTCAGGCATGAGAAATAATGCTTTAAAAAAAGATTTTTTATTGGTTTCATAGAGAAAGCAAGGAAGAAGGAGGGAGAGAGAAACATTGATGTGAGAGCAAAACATTAACCGGCTGCCTCGTGCACGCTCCCTACAGGAGATCGAGACTGCACCCTGGGCATGTGCCCCAACCTGGAATCTCACCAGCCACCTTTCAGTGCATGGGATGACACCCAACCAACCGAGCCAAACCAGCCAGGGCCAGCCTCAGTTTTGGCAGGTGCCCCTGGAGATAGTTTTTTTTTCCTGTCTAGTTCTGTGTTTGTCTCTTTTGTGGATGACTCTTAGTGGGCATAGAGCTGGTCTGCACTTATTTTAAAGATACCTTGGACATTTGACATCAAGTGACCATCTTTCCTTATCTGTCCATGGTTAGCTGTGACTCTTAAGAGTGGTCACAGGTGGGCAGACGGCAGATATGTTGTCAGATCTTTAGTGGGAGAGGTAAAAGCTTCAGTTCTGTTTCACTCTCAGGGAGGATCGTTATTTCAGGGAGCAGATGCTCCCGGTGCTCTCCGTAAGCCTTTTTGTGTATGTTTCTGTAAAGTGATGGTGTTGATGATGAAATCTTCATGATAGCAAATTGTTTTCTCTCCTTGAAATCCTTCAGCACACTGGTGATTGTTGGAAAAAAAAGGTAAGTGGAAATTTAAATCACATTGCTCGAACTGTAGAGAAATTAGCGACAAGAGCCTTTTTAAAATCATTAGGACATACGAGGAGAGCATCCTGATTCACAGTTTCAAAAGTGTCTCAGATGGTTGTTTCAGCCCGGAAGTGATTCTGTGTGTGACGTGGAGCCCAGCTGGGCTCCTGCCCACGAGCTTGGAAATGACATCGCTGTGCCATCTGCAGGAAAAATGGTGGCTTCTCTCACTTCTGTCACATTCTTTAGTGGAAAGAAGGGTGATATGACAGTGAAAATGAGCTTACTTTTATTTTCCAGGTGGTAAAACGTGTTGCAATTTGTGCAGCAAATTCCTACTGGCTTTTTCCGCCAAGTGTGTGCCCTGCCTGCCTTTGACCTATATACATGCTTTGAATCTATTATTTAAAAAGGCATTCAACTTTGTGTTGTATCTCAATTCTTAAATAATTTAAGGACACCTCTAACTTGTACAGTTTGCCTTTGCAGTTTTCCATGTCTCCTCCACCTAGGAAAGCATACATTTGTAGGTATAGACAGAGTTTAAAATGAAGAAAATATTTTACCTGATATCGTCCTGCACGGAAGCCCATAGTGGGCCCAATTAGAATCCGTCAATTTAAGAAGGCCATAACCAGCCCTACAGGAGACTCGGAGGAGGGTGATAATTTGCTTAGTGCTTAGCAGTTAGGGAAATCAGGCCAAGGACTGAACGGCCTGCATAGATCCCGGACCATTTGCACATCCTCACCAGCATTTAGTAAGGTCATAGTATGTTTGATTATCAAGGACTTACAGCCACATATTAAGATCATTCCTCCTCTTAATTATCCAAGACTGAGAGCACTTCTGGGTGCAGTCTTTATGTAGCCTGCTCTACCGAAATTGAGAAAGCTGTCCTCCCTCTGTTGAACAGGTGAGCATTTTAAAGATACCCAATATCCAGTTAGAAGAGGAATCGTGGCTCAATCCCCAGAAAAGAAGCATGGCTATCCAGAGTCACTGCCTTACGTGGACACAGTATGCATCCATGAAGGAAGAGTCTGTCTTCCAAGAAAGTATGGAAAATCCAAATTGGTAAGATCACCTCTGTGTGTGTTTGCATGTGTTTGTGTGTGTGTGTGTGTGTGTGTGTGTGTGTGTACATGTAGGTTGGGTGCAGGGATGCACAAGTGAACACATGTATTAAAAAGCTATAATGTACACTTACAACCTATATAATCTTATTAACCAATGTCACCCCAATAAATTTAATAAAAAGCACCTATGATTTCATACTTATAACCTCTGTTTACTTCTCACATAAATTACACATTAATTTTTAATCACATAGGTAATTAATGAGTAGATCTCCCTATGGGGGGAAAACAGCAGAGCTCACCTCCTTTCTGGCCACCCTGTTCAATCCCGGTGTCTTTGCCTTCTCCAGAGGCAATGAGTGTCATCACTGAGCCGAGTATTTTTCTAGACTTTGAAGAGATCCCTTTAGGTACTTACCTGTGTACTCACAAAGCCTGCATAGTATGGTCTCATATATCTGCTTTTATATGCATGCTTTCATTCTGTGTGAACCATTGTGCCCTTATCTTTTTTGCTTAATTAGAATATTTCTAAACTTTATCCATAACATATAAATATATATGTATATATATATGCCATATTCCTCTGAACTATTGTATCAACTTCCACCTCATGATTACACTGTATTCTATTTAGCTTTCTCCTTTTTGACAGACGTTCTGGTGGTTTCCAGTTTTCTTTATTATAAACAGTACTGCAGTATTGGTAAGGCATATGATCCTCATAAATGCCACATGTGAATGTTTCTCTAAAGGAGAAATTTTAATTCTCAGGTTTATTGAGATATTATTTACATATAATAAATTTCTCCTTCCACTCTGTCTGAAAATCAATGGAAGGGATATCCTGAAACAAAAGGATTGCATGGGAGGGAGGAGCACCTGGATAAAAATAATTGGAATTTGGCTCAGTGATTAGAGTGTTGGCCTGTGGACTGAAAGGTCATGGGGTTTGATTCCCAGCCAAGGGGGCATGCACCTCGGTTGCATCTTCGCTCCCTATCCCTGGTCGGGGCATATGTGGGGGCAGCCAATTGATGTTTCCCCTTCCTTCCTTCCTTCCTTCCTTCCTTCCTTCCTTCCTTCCTTCCTTCCTTCCTTCCTTCCTTCCTTTAGGATTGCATGGGAGGGAGGAGCACCTGGATAAAAATAATTGGAATATACTAGCGAGGAGGAGGTACTACACACCTTTTCCCTCTTCACCTTGGTGCCCATTGTTTTTGTCATGCTTTGGAAGCAATAGAAACTTACCAATGCAAGTGAATACAGGGATCTCTCTATCCATGAGGGGCCTCCCATGGGATAGGAGCCAGGAACTGGAAAGCTAGCAGGAACAAAGGCAGCTCATGGCCTCTTGTCTTTCTATACCTGGCTCAGTTGTCTAACAGTCTGCAGCCTGCTTTATTCCCACAGCCCACCCAGCTCCTCTAGACTTCTACAGGTTCTCATCTGATGCCACAGTAACTGGCTAGGTCTTGGATAGAATCCTACCTCTGAACTACAATTACATGCCTTTGCACAATTTACTCCACTTCTCTAAGCCTCAGTTTCCTCATCAGTATGAAAGGGATAATATCCCTACCTCCAAGGGTTGCTGTGACAGTCAAAGAGAGTGGTCAATAAATGTTACTGTCTAGTATTACTACCTTTATTGTTGCTGTTATCAGAATCTTAAAAATCCAAACGAGTCTCATCTTTAGCATGTATTATCTTACTGTTTATTATTGTTTCCATTAGGCTGCAGGAAGATGCTGTGTGTTGTGACTTTGAGTTTCTTCAGCACACCATCTCGGGGATAAGAGCTCCTCAATCCGAGAGGCATGGTGGGGAGGGATCCTTCCATTTTAGGTTCAGCGTGAGATTTGAGCACTGGAGGGACAGCATCCAGAGTGAATGCAAGCGTTTAGCAGGGACCAAATCCCCTGTGTTCTGGTTTTCTTCCTGGTCCGTGCCGTGACTGTGGCTGCCATAGACCCAGGGGCATCACACACGGAGCTCTGAGGAGCTACCTGTTTCCGGAGTCAGAGATGTTGGGCCAGTGCACGGCTTTCCCTTGGACGCTTGTCCCAAGTCGGAGAGTAGAAATAAAAAAATAAAAAATTGACAGCCAGCTCTTGTAGGAATGTGCTTTATTTAATATGTGGAACAGGACACAGGTATTTGCTTTTGCTAGTGGAGAATGGAGTACATTGTTTTAATTTCTCAGAAGGCAAAGTCGTGGTTTCTGCCCTCTGAAACCTTACACTCTGAAATAAGCTTATTCATTTCTTACGATCTGGGGTTTGCTTTCCTTCTTTAAAATATATTTGTTAGTTTCTTATTCTTTTATTAGTTTTTAATGGACTATGTGGGAATATAATGGATATGCATTTGATCTGTCTTTAATAATAATGGACATTTACCTTATCCAAGTAATGCAATTCTAAAAGATAATCATTTTATAAAAGCATTTTCTTAGGCATTGCTCTTTCACCGTAGCTGTTTGGGTTTTTGCGATAAGTAATAAGGTTTCTCTTATCTTGAAGCAGGGTTGAGGCTGTCACCATCAGTGGAGACTGTTTATGATGTTGTGGAGCCGGGGGTTTTGCTTTTGAGCAGCAGGACCATTCTTCCATATTCAGCATTGAGCATTCTAATGCCGATGTCTTCACCTTCCCACGTCTTAAGAATTTCTGCTTATCCATTGTCGCTTACAGATCTGATTTCTGAGATTTCAAAGTCCTCAGCCTAGTAGAGTATGTATTAATCACATCTGATATGTTGATTCAATTTTTGTAAAATATCAAAAAGACGTTTCTCCTGAAATACAGTGAAAGAAACACGCCAAAGTCAAACCTTACACACAGATTAAATGAATGGGATTTAGTTCTTAGTTCAATGAATTTCCCTTGTAATTGAAGTTACTCAGATGAATAGTCTTTATTCTAACAAATAAGGTAGGTAACACTTAGAAATTTTTGTTTTCCAACTCCTGGATTAAAACATCCCAAGTTTCAAATTTTCATCTGGTGAATCACAAATAGTATAATGTGCGTGTTTAAAGGGGCTAATTCTGGGCATTTTTCTTTGTGTATCTATTTGTTTTCTTACTCTGAAGTCTTTTATTTGTTTCCAGGAGTAAATTGGACATTTTGTTAACTTCCATGTGTTTAGCGCTGGTCTTTTTAGTTGACTGCCAAACCTGCTTTCACTGCGACGTGAAAATATTCTGGCTTTGTAACTTTACTTCAGTATTATTTCTAATCTCTAATCCTGGTGATAAAGAGCTTGAGGGTATAATTATCTAATAGCCTGAGTAAATATCACTGTATTTGTCCCAAAACATGACTCCCTGTGCTCACATCGACCTGGATTTCCAGGCCTTTTCCGTGTAAATATGACATCTGGGCAGGAGCCTTCTTTTTGGCTCAGTAAGACTGCTCTCCAAAAGATACTTGCTTGCCTTTTATGTTTGTGCTCACCTACCAGGTCTTTGTTTTCCCATTCTGCTGTACCTGTACCTTCAGTGTGTACCTAGCACGGTACTCGGCTCATAGAGGAGGCTCCGTGGCCATTTGTTGAATGCATTGACGAATGACCATCTGCTCAAGGAGTTACAGATAATGGGCTGAAGTGGGCACGAAGGGAGGGTCGCGAAAAGGGATGGAACCAACAGGAGGGGCAAGTGCAATTGGGGAAAGTCCAATAAGATTTGGTAGGAAATTCGATGTAGAGGGAATCTGGAACCATTCATATGGAGACCTAGTAACGGTTCTGCTGCTTGGATGCTGGCATGCTGTTTGACTCTGGGCAAAAGGGATGAAGCTGGCCGAGCTCCCTCACAGAGCGATGTAAAGGTTTAATAAGATAATAAATGGAGATGCTCCTTCCTCACTTGGAGGATATAAGACACTAGATAAATGAAAGTTGTTGTTGGAACTAATGGTGAATATAAATGCTGTGTTCAAAGTGGGGTGATTCCTTAAAGTACTAACTTTGAAAAATGGAGTAAGCTGTTTTATTGCAAAGGCTGGTGATGATTGAACTGGAAACAATGATGTTCAGCCAAGAGAGCGTTCTGTGCCATTTCCAAGTAAGAGCTTTTGAAATATTTTAGTGAATGCCTCTGGATATTTTTTCATCCTCCTACCCGCCCCCCCCCCTTTTTTTTGAGTTGTGTATTAATGCAGGGCTCAGGGAGAAGGGTAAGCCTAGAGATAATTCTAGTCCTGGGGGCTTGGGCTGACTCCTGGAAATCACTGTCTTAAAAAAGTCCTCCAGCCCTAGCCAGTTTGGCTCAGTAGATAGAGCGTCAGCCTTCAGACTAAAGGGTCCCAGGTTCGATTCCAGTCAAGAGTACATGCCCAGATTGCGGGCTCGATCCCCAGTAGGGGCTGTGAAGGAGGCAGCCAATCAATGATTCTCTCTCATCATTGATGTTTCTATCTCTCTCTCCCTCTCCCTTCCTCTCTGAAATCAATATATATATTTTTTATCCTCAAGTGAGGATAAAAGAAAAAAAGTCCTCCAGGTAAATCTGTTGAGCAGCTCAGTTTGGAAGCCCCTGATCACCTGTCTGTACCCTGTGGGCACAGGGGTGAGCAAGCATCTAGCTGGCAGCCCTTTTGGAGCTCCCTTCTGTGCAACATTCCTGCCAATCTCATAAAGCATGAGCAGCTGATCATCTGGCTCTCCAGCAAACAGTGAACACTTTTCAGCAGAAACACTCTGTTAAAAAGTAGCAAAACTCAGATTAGGGCCCTCTTGAATTTATGCAAGAGAGGAATAATCAGTGGAAGTAAGGGATGAAGAAGGGAGGCTTGAGTTGGATTCATGCCAATATGTGTTATGTTTTCTTTTGGAGCAGATGCCATTTTAACCTTCCTTCCTTTCTTTCCTCCATTCCTTCCTTCTTTCCTTCCTTCCTTCCCCGCCCCCCGCCCCCCTTTTTTAAGTTTCTTGCATCTGTAGTAAATAAAAAGTTTCAGTATTAAAAATTATATTTTAGTCCTGGCTGGTGTTTCTCAGTGGTTAGAGTGTTGGCCTGTGCACCAAAGGGTCATGGGTTCAATTCCTGGTCCAGGGTGCATATCTGGATTGGGATTTTAATCCCCAGTTGGCGTGTGTGCAGGAGGCAATCAATCAATGTGTCTCTCTTGCATCGATGTTTCTTTTTCTCCCTCCCTCCCTTCCTTTCACTCAATCAATGGAAAAAGTATCCTTGGTGAGGATTAACAAAAAAATTACAGTATTTTATTAACCAGGCAAGGATCCCATGCAGAACAACTTAGAGGTCATGAGACAATAGACAGAACCCGATGACAGTCTAGTTAGTTTAAGGCTCTGTCTCCTCCATCTTTCTAAGCACGACTAATATTAGTAGCTAAGCAAAAAGATGGAAAATAAAACTGACAAGCTGAGTTCAGTTTCCTGGTTTGCATTTATGGCTGGAATGCTCTGTGCTGGAGGCATTTTGAGGCATTTTCTGTGCTGGAGGTGGAGGCTGCTGCATTGAATATGCATCTGACCTCAAGAGGGTTGTAGTGGTGAGAGGAACTGAGGAGTGGTCATTCCTAGCTTGTTCTGTTTGATTCTCCCCTCTGCTCTGGGATGACTCAGCGGCCTCGTGTCTGAAGTTAGGAAAACCCTCCAGCCCTCACATGGGTCAAGAGTGGATGAATCTTGCTCTAAGGATTCTTCATTACATTGAAATAGAATGCTTCCTCTTTTTTCACGTGTATTCCATGTTCACAGTAGAACCATTACAAAATACACGTAAGAAAGAAGAACATAACATGTTCATGCCCTCTTCAGGTGTGTGCTCTTTCTGGTCAGTGACCCCCAAAGAAAACCATATTTGACCTCCATCCTTATAGATTAGTTCTGCTTGGGGTTGTTCTTCACAGGGATGGAACCGTACACTCTGTGCTCTGTTGTTTCAGTTTTCTTTGGCTCAGCATCATGTCTATGAGCATCATCTTCTATGTATTGATAGTTTGTTCTTTCCCATTGCTGTGTAGCATTCCACTGTGGGAGCACACTATAGTTGGAGCAATTTATTTACTCATTTTTACAAACATGAAATCATCCTGTATGTGGTATTCTGACTTTTACATAAATTGATCATTACGTTTGGGACCATCTTTCCTTATTAAATATGCCATTTTAAAAAATGATGTATTTGTGGCTGATTACATGTACTTATTGGATAAAATATTTTAGTGTGCTTTATTAACATCCTAATTTGGGGGGCATTTGCAATATTTACATGATTTACTGTTATAAATAATGATGTGGTGAATGTCTTCATAGGCTGGCCTAAGTCCTCCTCTAAGATTATTTGCTTAAGCAGCATTGTTAAAGGTAGGTGTTATGTGTCCAAGGGTTTGCGTATATTTGAGGCTTTTATTAGATATTGCTAAACTGCAACATGCATTCTTAAGCGCCTCAGACAACTCCCCAGGGCATGGCAGTTGGTAGTGTTGTGCAGACCTACATCTCCAGGGCCGAGTGCAAAACGAAAATCCAGAGTCCCTTGTTCAAAAATGGTTAAGAATTTCAAAATAGTGATAGGAGGGCAGCCCTTCTGACAGCTGTGCCTGTGCGGCCACGTGGATTACACATCCTGGAAGCCAGCCCTGGATACGAGGCATTCACCGGTGGGACCGATATCCCGACACCTCCTACCAGACCAGTTCACAGACTGCAGGAGGTGTCACCACAATAAGAATATCTGTGGAACCTTCATTTCCCCTTGGACACTTTGATTAAATTCCATCGTGAAAACAATTAGGCAAGGTTTGCCACACCTAACCAGTCAATACCTCAAGGACAGGCTCTTACTAACACTCTTGTTTTCCTGGAAACTGCTGTATTTAGGATTCGGAGCTGGTGATTCCATGCTCTGGGAATTAGTTCCTGATACATATTTCCTCTGACCTGTGTTATTTTCCCCAATCCAGAAGGAACCAGAATTTTAAATGACCCCAAAGCAGGAGACCGATGGTATAAACTGCCGTTCACTTTCGCAAGGGTGTGCGAAATTTGAGCTGTGCTGTCTTTGTGGTGATTCCATTGTGTCCTATGTTGAATTATGTCCGGTTGGTCCACAGCGAATGAGTGAATGAGCCTCTTTTTACAGAATTGTCCGGTTACTGTGGGGCTTATCTCTCACCAGGTGAAGGCTGTCCCCTACTCACTTCAGCAGGTGGGACTCTTAAGACATTTGGTTCAATTCCCCTGACATAAGTACTGAGATATACTATCACTTTCTCCCCTTCTTTTGCTTCTTCCCTTCTTTTCCCCTACCCTCTCTTCTTTGCTCCATCCTTGTGTTCCTAATGCATTATTGATTTTCTACCATATGCTAGTCACTGCAATTGGCATTGATGCAATGAAGAAGAAAAAGTACAGGTACAACCATTCAGAAAAACATTTGGCATAAATCTATTAAAATAGAAAGTGTGCCTGTCCTGTGGCCAAGATATTTAATTCCTAGATCCTCTAGAGCAGTGGTTCTCAGCCTTCCTCATGCCGCGACCCTTTAATACAGTTCCTCATGTTGTGGTGACCCCAACCATAAAATTATTTTCGTTGCTACTTCATAACTAATTTTGCTCCTGTTATGAATCATAATGTAAATATCTGATAGGCAGGATGTATTTTTATTGTTACAAATTGAACATAATTAAAGCATAGTGATTAATCACAAAAACAATATGTAATTATATATGTGTTTTCTGATTGTCTTAGGCAACCCCTGTGAAAGGGTTGTTCCACCCCCAAAGGCGTCGCGACCCACAGGTTGAGAACCGCTGCTCTAGAGACTCTTGTGCACATATATACCTAGATGTATTATGCACATTTTCATTATAGCACCGTTGATAATAGCTCCAAACTGGGTCCATTCTAAATGTCCATCTTTAGTGGAGTGGATATATAATTTGGAGAATTTTCAAACAATAGAACACTATGCAGCAATGAGAATGAATAAACAATAGCTACATGCAATAATATGGGTGAATCTTAGCTGAGGATGTGGGCTTTATTCTCTGCCTTAGTAAACAGCCAGAGACAACATCAGTGTGTGTTTAGGACACTGACTCTGAGCAGTGTGAGTGGTAGAGTTCCTACTGGAGACAGGGAGGCAGTGTGGGGGTCCTGGGGAGAGAAAGCCATCAGGTAATTAATGAGATTTTAACTGAAGAATAAGCCAGAAGTTAGCATAGTCCTGTGTGGAAAATGGTTCTTGGTAGCACAGAGCCTTTAAAGAATAATTTTTATTTATATAAAAATGATAATCAGGGTCTTATTCTATATAATAAAAGGGTAATATGCAAATTGACCCTAACAGCACAACGACCACTGGACCAGTCACTATGAGGCACACAAATGACCACCTCTTGGTCCCTTTCCCCGGCTGGCAGGTTCTGATCTCCTGATGGTGAATGAGGAACTGGGGGTGGGTGGCAGGGGGGATGCAGGTAGCACCAGGCCAAGGCCCCTGCCCTGCCAGTCGCCCCACACAAGAGGGTGACCTGTGGCAGGGGTGGGACCGGTGAGATGTCAGGAACAGCCAACCTTTCGGTCCCTTCCCCCGGCCGTCAGGCATCGATCACCCGATAGCGAACAGGGAACCGGGGGTGGGTGGTGGTGGAGGGTGGGGCCAGCTGTGGGCAGCCAGGGAAGATGGCCATGACCGCAGGCCAGGTCTAGGGCCTGTACCTGTGTACGAATTTCATATGCTGGGCCTCTAGTTATTAATATTTTTCTATAATACATATTTATTATAGAAAATTAGTAAGAAGAACAAAGTAAATAACGCCTATAATTCACCCATAAATTTTCTTGTTAATATTTTAGTTGTCCATTTGTTGAAACTCAGCCATTAGCAGTCACAAGGGAGAGAATGACATTGACTGTTGAGAGATGTTAGAAAGAAAACAAACACAACCTGTCAATTGATTGCATGGATCGATTGGAAAAAGAACCATATAACATGTTGCTGAGATTTCTAAGGTCATAGACTAGGAGGATGCTTGTGTCATTAACTGAGGTATGAGCAGGACTGGAGTTTTGAGGTTTCAGTAGAAAATGAAAGTGCGTGACATCAAGTTATATGACCTTGGGCAAGTTCTTTAGCTTCTCTTTACCATAGTTTTCTCAGTAAGAGAGAACAAATTTTAGAGTAACTACCTTAGAAGGTAATATAATGTCTGATAGAAAATATGCACTGTTACTATGCATTTTTTTGAAGAGTTGGTGTGACCTAGGTATATTACATCATAAAGGAGATGCAGTCCTTTCTTTAGACTTAACATATAAAAGACAGGTATAAGAAAACTAGAATCTCCTATGTCTCTTTAGGGAAACAGAACAGGGCAAGCTTGGGCGTGGGAGAAAGTCTTAGGGCAAAAGGCACAAAGAACTAAGGGTACATAGTGTGGGAAAAGGGAAGCCATCAGGTGATTAATGAGACTTTAAGTGAAGGATAAACCAGAAGTTAGCATACTCCTGTGTTGAAAATGGTTCTTGGTAGCACATAGTCTTTAAAGAATAATTTTTATATAAAAATGATCATCAGGGCCTAGCTGTCCATTTGTTTGTGCATTCATCAATCTATTCACCCCTCCTCCTCCCTCTCCTCCTCCTCCTCCTCCTTCTCTTTCTCCTCCTTCCTCAAAAAGGGCTGAAATTAAACTGTATATTGTTGTGCAACCTGCACAGGAACTTACATAGCGGTTTCTCTAACATGAGGGATTTAGGTTAGCTCTGTGTAGTAAGAAGCAAATACAGTATCTGATGTGCTTTGTCAGTGAGTTATTTAGGGGAAGTGCAACGTTTTCTTCTCTGGCAATCTTGAAATATAATGGAATAAACTCGTTGATGGCAAGGGCAGGACCCCTCTTCGCTGTCCTGTTATTGTCCCATATGTGGGAAAACTCTGAGCACGCTTTTCTGAGCACGCACTTCTAAAATGGGTGAAAAGAAATATCGCTTAGAATATGATGTGAGACACTTTTATTAATCCCTCACCTATAATTGCCTTGAGGACTGAAGAGTGCATCTATCCCAAGAGGGTAAGACTGCTTAACATTTCATTTTTAAATATTAAAATCACTGTTAAATTCTACTCTGACTAATCAGGAATAAAGACAGGAAAGATTAGTGTCACATGAGCAAATCATTTTAAATAGGCTTAAATCTAAGAGGTGGAAGCTGCTTCGCCTAGCTTATAACTATTTGCCTAGACCATTTATATTGGATTGGCTAGAATAACTCTGTGTGTGTGTGTGTGTGTGTGTGCGTGTGAAAGAGAGAGAGAGAGAGAGAGAGAGAGAGAGAGAGAGAGAGAGAGAGAGAATCAAAGTCAAAGAGAGAGGAGACAGTGTTCTGAAGGCTTTGTTCTTCTGTGTGTATGATCTAAATATAGAGTCTACTAATATAAAAGGATTGGAGAGAAGGTCTAATTAATTATTAGATAACTATTGGGATTGGGGAAAAGGTCTAATTAATTAAGTTAGATAACTATTGTTACCAAAATCACAGCTTTTTGGATCCATAATTTTCTCTGAACATTTTTATTAGTGTCAGTAAATGTGCTTAGATATGCAGGCCTGTGCACACGCGCGAGGGAAATTATTTCCTTTGTAGACTCTTTTTGATTGTAAAAAATTTAAATTCATTCATTCAGTCATTAAACAAATGCTCCTTGAACTCATTGAGGTAGGCACTGTGCTGAAAATGGGGGAGAGGAGATTGTCCAAAAGCATAAGTAGTGACAACAAGCCTTTTAGTCAGTGATGCACCGGTAACTGTTCCTCTGTACCTATTACTTGGTGGCCTCAGAGGAGAAGTCCTTGTTGCCTCCAGGATAAAGTCTTACCTCCTCAGCCTGAGCAGACCATTTGCAGTGTGGTCCCCAGTTGTCTTTCTAGCCTCATCTCCTGACAGCTCCTGTGCCCACCATCTCCAGTCATTCCTACGGGGAGAATTCGATTTCTTTACAATCAAAAAAACTCAACTAACTATTGGGGCCTTTCAGAAAAGTAGCGAGTCCTTAGCCCTGTTTCTTCTGCCCGAGTCCTAGTGGTTTTCCTGTGGTGAATGCTCTGCCTGCATTGGCTGATGGGACACTGTCTGCAGACTGTGGTGCTGTAATAAGCCGTCATGCCTGCCTTTGTTCCTAGCAGCCTCCCAGCATCCAAAGCGTAAGGGGACTGCCTTCCCCTTCAGCCTTCTCAATAGGTGGGACAGAAAAAGTTCTCGGGCAGCCGCCATGTAAAACCAGTGTTGGGCGTACCTTTCGTTCTTCTTTCTTTCTCCCAGTGGAGCAGCCAGGAGTTGGGAGTTTTCTCCTGATGGTGTGCGCTGTGCTGGGTGGATGGGGGCCATGGTAGGTAAATGCAATCAACTTTCTTATTCACTCTGATGCAGTTCTGCGTGGCTTTGTAATCACAGGGCAGGTGCTGGAACCCCTTATCTGGTTTGTGGAATTTTTACAAAGGCAATTGGGTCCTTCTATTGCTGTTCAGTCAGTGTCTCCAAGGAGGAGCGAGGGCCTGCAGCTTTCCATTCTGCCATCTTTCTGACATCATTGTGAAGTTTGATCCACATCTCTGCTTTATGAATTGGAGATAGTTAATATTGGTAGAATTTAAATAGGGTAAGAAGTCATTCCAGGCTTCGGACTTTCCCGTCTGTCTGTCTCTCTATAGTAATGGGGCTAACGTTTAATGAATGTTCATTGCAAGTCAGCAGCTGTCCATGTTCCCGTTATATGCATGAGCTCATCTACTTCTCATAGTAGTTGGAAGAGACTAGGATTGTTCCCAGTTTACTCATGAGGAAACTGAGGTAAGAGAATAAGTGATTTACTCTAGGTTGCACAGCTGATCATTGTCTCAGACTCAATTTTAAAAAGCCATTTTATAGCATGAAATTATTCTACTATTTAGAATTAATAATTTAGAATTAGTTAAATTTATTTATTGTGGGTCAAGTAGAGCAACTTTCTAAAGATTGACTATCCTATCATGGAATTATTTACTAGGCATGACTACAAATCCTGTGTTCTGCAGTTGTTAGACTAATGCACCCATACATTTTCACTTCTTCCCACCTTATTGAGATGCAGCTGACATATAACATTGTATAAGTTTAAGATGTACAATGTAATGATTTGATATATATGCATAATGCAAAATGATTATGGCAATGAGGTTAGTTAAGGTTCTATCACCTCCCATAGTTACAGTTTTTTTTTGTGGTGAGAACTTTTAAAATCTACTCTCCTAGCAACTTGAAACAGTATTCTCTAGTTTGAATAAGACTGTTGCTTCTGTTATATAATTTGTAAGTCTCTAATGAAACCTTTTGTTGTAACAGGCAATTATTGAATTACTATGGATATAATTTTGTGGTGATTATAAGTGGTAATTAGGCTTTGGAAATCCCTGTGGTTTAAATATCTGAATGTAGAATGACATCAAAGATTATATTTTTGTTTTTTGCAGGACAGAGTTCGTTCAAAGAGGCAGGATTTCAATCACAGGGGCTGGCTTTCTCAACTGCATTTTGGAAACTTTTGCCAGCACATTCTTAAGACAGGGAGCCCAAAAGGTAAGCCTGTTTCCGTTTGGAACTGACATTAATAATTTTAAGAAACCATGGATATTCCCATTGGACTCTTGAATAAATCTCCATATACATACATATGAAGAACAAAATACAGTTCATAAACAAATATATGCCAAAATAATCACCCTCACTAATTCTATATAACAAAAGCCTAATATGCTAAGTGTCCAACCATTTGACAGTTCAACCAGTTGCTATGATGTGCACTAACCACCAGGGGCAGACGCTCTGACTGGTAGGTTAGCTTGCTGCTGGAGTCTGGCTGAGTGGGACTGGGCAAAATGGGCTGGACACACCTTGGAGCCCTCCCGCATCCCCTCCCTGGCTCCAGTCATGCACCAGTGGGGTCCCTTGGCCCGC
>NW_006300372.1:3727476-3728770 GCF_000327345.1 Myotis davidii | reverse complement strand
TTTAACTTTTATGTATCTTCATATGCCTATTGCAGGTGTTCTGCAGTGGTTTTGAATTATTTAATATTTATTCTATTTATAGTGTGTTATTTATGATATTGTTGTTTTTAATTGCAATTATGAGCATAATCACTTATTCCCAGGATTTACTCAGGACTTGTGCATATGTTACCTAGTAGGCAGGTTTACTGGCTGGTCTAAGGACTATTGTTATGACCCCCAGAGATATGCTGGACAATGCACCTTTGTGTTTAGTTTGTAAGCCTAGGTTCAAGAATGAGCCTGAACCATGATGCGTTAGTCTGGAAGACTGAGAGGGATGAATGAGTGTTTGGTGCTGAGCTGTATCCATAGACATCCTGGCCCAGATTAGCATGTATCCAGACTGGCCCAGCCTGTTTCAGCCTGGGCATGAAGAGGGTAGTTGAGCTTCTGGAAGGTCTGACCAATACTCATTCAGAAATTATTGTGGGTTTTTCTGCTGTATTGCAAAGTATGCATTTGCCAAAAAGCCCCATGTTCTACAGAATTACACTCTTAAAAATAATAAGGCTGATGAGGAAAATAATTTTGGTGTCATGCCCCTGCTTGAGTTGATTTCTTGTATGTTGTTTAGGTCAGGAGTGGCAAACTTTTTCTGTAAAGAGTCAGATGAAGTTAGACTTTGTGGGCCATGAGGTAAAATTGAGCTATTTTGTAGGTATTTTATAACAAGAGCGAAACCAATTTGCACACATTTTATTAAAAATATAATAACAGCAGTAGAGTATACTTTTTTTGTAATATAGGTCTAAGAATATAATTATTAGAATAATGGAATATATATATTTTTTGGCGGGGGGAGATAACATTTAGCTGATCTGAAATAAAAAATTAGTTTTTTCTACTATCAAACTGGTTGTAAATGTTTATTTGTAAAGACCGTTCTTATCTTGTGAACCCTACAAGCACAGGTAATGGGCTGGATTTAGCTTGTGGACTATCATGGACTATAGTTTGCCAATCCTTGCTTTGGATAAATAAATATTGTTTGATTAATCCAAATGGGTCTGTATTTGATCTGTCCATCATTCTGAACATAGTAATTATTTAGGCAGACAGTGGTTGTACATTTTGATCCTGTGAGATACATAAAGTAGGCATTATTATTCCCATTTTATTGATGAGCAATGTCTTGAAGAGATATGTGCACCCAATATGTGCATGGCTGCTTGCCTGCCTTCCTTCCTTTTACAAGTACATATTGAATACCTGCTTTGTGCTAAGCACTGTGTTACGTGTGGGTAAATGGATC
>NW_006300372.1:3725480-3727440 GCF_000327345.1 Myotis davidii | reverse complement strand
CCAAAGTGCAGGCTTTAGAGGAGTGGGGAATACCTGCACTCGCACAGGTTTCTGGCCTCACAGTACGTTTTATGCTTTTGATAGCAGAGGGGGATTTTATTAACCTTAGTTCCAATTCCCTCCAACACCTAGTACCACGGACAGCGCCCTGTACATTTCCATGGAAATGAGTAGAGTTCCAGTTGGTTTCCGATGACTACTGTCTGGAAATAATCAGGGGACACCAATTTTAAAGTGAGGAAGCCAAGTGATTCCTCTGTAATCTCACTCATTATGCTCAGAAGTATGACTATATTCTTTTCTGCCAGCTTTTGCCTTTTCCAAGTTTTTTTTTTTTTTTTAGAAGCCTCGTTTAATTAGATAGCTTTTCAAGTGTAGGAGCCACTCATGCCTGAGTGTCTTTTACCTTTTATTCAAGTGGTGATATTTTCCGGTGTCAGCCTGATTTCCCGATAAAGCCTTCACAGCTGAGCCTGCATAAGTGGCTTCTGCGGAGGTCACCATGAATATTTCAGGCGACTTTATTTTCACTTTAGAACTTTATCCCTAAGGCTGTTGAGTGGTGGTAAAGGTGGGATCTGATATCTTTTTCCCCCCCAGAAAGAGCAAAGCTAGACACTCAGAGTGTTCATATCTCTGTTTGTAAGTTAAAAGCCAGCGCTGGACACAGACCCCTAAGCCGAGGTCACTTGTGTTTCTGTGCCTCTGGGGGCTTGTTGGTTGCTTTTCTCTTCTCCCTCCTCAGGTGACCTGCCATTCAGGGGCCTTCCTGACACCAGTGCTGACTTTCATGCATGATTCAGCCCTCACTGTGCTCTTGGAGTGTGAATATGTGGGCAGGAGAATGGGGATTGCCCCTTTGTAATCACGTCAACAAATGGAAGCAGTTCTGAACTCCCAGCCCAGCAAAGCCCACTGTCTTTGTGATGTAGCTCACGTTGCTTCACCCCTCTGATCCTTTGTTTAGTTGTCCACATGTGGGAATTTTAACTCATTCTCACAGAGAGGTGTGAAAGTCATGCTTGACAAGTTTCAGTATTGAAGAACATGGGTCAAATATACATAAGGTATTCTTTTTGTTCTTGCAAGTTAAAAAGAATCCTACTCGCTTCTTTTTCATACTTTATTTTTATGATTACATGTTTTGTCTTGCTTTGCTTTTACTCCTCAAATGCATGTGCACACACAATAGATTTTAAACTCAGAAGTCCAGTTTCACAAACACTTTGGGTGTCAGCTGAGCAGGCATAAGCTTGTCTGACTCCAGAGTGTGCTCTTGGCGACTACACCACGACTGTTGAGTGGTGGTAAAGGTGGGATGTAATGTCTATGCCATATCCATGGGCTCTGCGTTCCAGCTGCTTGTGTGGGGCAAGATGTGTGAGGAGATGTGCGGTGTCCTTTAAGGATGGGGGCAGAGCCCACAGAAGCAAGGAGCTCAGTCACCGTGGAAGAACTTACAATTGACCAGAGGAGTGAGGGGCCATGATGATGTTACTTGCAAGGGCCCGTGATTGGCTACAGAGTGACCTCCTTCTGTTCAGAGCCCCCAGACTCCAGATGCCTAAATGCCGTTGAGGGTGTGTTTAGCTGGCATTTCTGGCATTTTTACTATAATGACATATCCTTTTTCTGATTTTCCATGGATTATGGATGTGTTGTGCTTCTTGTTTTGAAAATATCTTTATATTTAGAAAGATTAGCCCTGACTAGTTTGGCTCAGTGGATAGAGCGTCGGTCTGCAAACTGAAGGGCCCCGGGTTCGATTCCGGTCAAGGGCATGTACCTCGGTTGCGGGCACATCCTCAGTAGGGAATGTGCAGGAGGCAGCTGAATTGATGTTTCTCTCTCATCAATATTTCTGACTGTCCCTCTCCTTCTCTCTCTCTCTAAAAACCAATAAAAATATATTTTTTAAAAAATAACAGCAGGCAGGACCTCAAGAGATCTGGACTCTGGA
>NW_006300372.1:3724521-3725167 GCF_000327345.1 Myotis davidii | reverse complement strand
GCCAGCGCTGTCCCCTGATCAGCCCGCTGGTGACCTCCCGCAGAGGGAGGCCAGAGTCACTACTTGGACATCCCCCGAGGGCTCTTGGTCTACAAGAGGGCACAGCACGGGCCATAGTTTGCCCACGGCTGGTCTAGTGTCACAAAGTATATTCAGTGTTGTGCGACAACCATCACCATCCATCTCCAGAGCTTTTTCATTATTCTAAGCAGAACTCTACCCAGCGAGCAACAACTCCCTGTTCCTCTTCCTTTCAGCCCTCAGGGTCTGGCTCTGGGTTGCAGATGGTCCACATACCACCAGCAGCGGCAACCCTCCCTCCCTCTGTTCTACCTTTTAATAGCGGTATTTTAGTTTTATCTTCCTTCTGAGTAAATCACAAGAATGAGGACTTTGTCTTGAACTACTTGGACATCCCCCGAGGGCTCTTGGTCTACAAGAGGGCACAGGCTGGGCTGACCACCCCCTCCACCGCCCCCCCAGAGTGTATGAATTTTTGTGCACTAGACCACTAGCTAAATAGGGGAGTGGGCAGCACCAAGGCAGGTGCCAGCAGGCAAAGGGAGGGGACAGTGATGGGGGCGGGGAGCAGTGGTGACTGGGGGTGTCAGAGGGGCGATCAGGGGGAGGGGGTGATGGTGGGGCA
>NW_006300372.1:3719210-3724414 GCF_000327345.1 Myotis davidii | reverse complement strand
CCCGAGGGCTCTTGGTCTACAGGGCACAGGCTGGGCTGACCACCCCCTCCACCGCCCCCCCAGCGGGTATGAATTTTTGTGCACTAGACCACTAGCTAAATAATAACTCCCCATTCCTTTCTCCTCTAAGCTTCTGGCAACCATCATTCTATTTTATTTTAATTGCCACACAAGGATGTGTCTTTTTGTTGATTTTAGAGAGAGAGGAAGTAAGTGAGAGACAGACGGAGAGAGAGAGATCAATGTGAGAGAGAAACACCAATGAGTTGCTTCCTATCACAGCCCTGAGTGGGGATTGAACCTGAAATTGAACCTGCAACCTTTGGGTGTACAGGATGATACTCCAATCAACTGAGCCACTGGCCAGAGCCACCATTCTACTTTTTGTCTCTGAATTTGCCTACTCCAGGTACTTCACAAAAGTAGAATCCTACAATATTTGTCCTTCTGTGTCTGGCTTATTTCACTTAGCCTCATGTTTTCAAGGTTGATCCATGTCGCACCATGTGCCAGAATGTCCTTTCTTTTTAAGTCTGAATAATATTCTATGTGTGTGTATATACCCCATTTTGCTGATGTGCTCATCCATCGACGGACGCTTGCATTGCTTCCACCTTTTGGCTATTGTGAATAGTGCTGCTATGAACACAGCATATAGACATCTGTTTACATGTCCGTGTTCAGTTCTTTTGCTGGGTTATATGGTAATTCTGTATTTAATTTTTTTTTGAGCAACTGCTTGAAAGTTTGTTTTCAGGATAGCCACCTATCTTTGCCCACGTCAGCAATGGCATGTACCATGACCGCGTATTTTTCTCAAGGCTGTACAGAAGAGAGTGCTTTACATACTCCCCTCTCGGCTGCTGACACTTCTGAGTGTGCCCGACAGCGGCTTTCCCCAGTCTCAGAGGCATTCGTCTGTCTTCTGACTCATCACAGAATCTGTCTCTCTGTCCTGATTTCATCTTCTGGTGGACAGTTTTAACCCAGGATGGCCAACAGAAGATGGGCCGGAAGTGTTGAAAAAGTGCCACCACACACAAGTAGCACTCTGTGTGCCAAGTGTGCATTTTAATATGCCCTGAGATAAGCAAGCAGATTCCAGCAGACCAGGGAAAGGGAGGAGATGTGAAGGGGAATATGTAAGGTGGCAGTCTGGGACACCTGGAAGGCTTCACACACATTTCTGCAGCTCAGGGGAACGGCCAATGACTGGGAAGCCGGTAGGGGAGGAACTAGGCCAGAATCCAGTCTGACCTCAGGGATCCTCGGATGGAGATCAAGACATTTCTTGGGGCAGGCATGGCTCTGCAGGTGCTTCTCAGTTTTGGGAAGGCATTTCTTAGACCTCTTCCTAGAGCCTTCAAAGACATTTTTTTCCTAATTCCCCTCCCCCCATGAACTTTGAATACCGTAGATATATTGATTATCTGCTTGTATGATGTCTTTGCTTTATACACAAAAAGTGTTAGATATTTTTCATTCACACAAACAGAGTGTCACCTTGTTTTGATATCTCCCCATTGAGAAAGCATACTTTATGCTGCGCTAGGTATAACTATCTTTTGGAGTTTTGGCCTCCATTTCTCCAACTCAAAACAAAACATTCACCCTCCACCCTCCTAACCCCCCCAAAAAAATTCCAAACCAAAGTCAAAACTTTTAGGTGAACTCTGTGTGGTTCTTGCAAGTCCCATGTTTTGCTTTTCTGGGAGTGGCTCAAGAGATACCATGGGTTAGATACAGAGAACAGACTGATGGCTGCCAGAGGAAGGTAGGTTGGGGAACTGCATGAAAAAGGTGAAGAGATTGGGAAGTACAGATTGATAGTTACAAAATAGTAAAGTATAGTGTAGGAAATACAGTCAATAATATTGTAATCGCTATGTATGGTGTCAGCTGGGTACTGGAAATATCAGGGGGAACACTTTGTAGTATATGATTGTCTGACCACTGTGCTGTACACCCGAAACTAATACAAAATAATATTGGATACCAACTGTAATTGAAAAAATTTTAGAAACTTTAAAAATGATATATCCTGGGGGTTAACCTCGTCATACAAGTGTCATTTTTCACCCAGTTGTCTGAGTAATTAGAGCTGGCTACAAACCCTGGAAAATGCACAGCTCTCATTATACATTTGCATAGAGGCTTGTTTCTTTCTTTTTTTTTTTTAAGTTTGGGAAATGCATTTTCAACGTGTGATAAAATAATTTGTTATTTCAGCCACTCTCCTGGCAAAGCCCCATTATTAGTTCCGTCATTATTCTTATTGTGTTGATTGGGAGGATGAAGCAGAGAATGATTGAATGCATCAGCAGGAGAAATATTTGTCACTGAAGCAATGCAGGCAAGTCAGACAATTTGAACTTCGCCTTTGAAGAAGGTCTGGTCTAGACAGGCTATAGCTGAAGAGATTTGCACATGTTTCCTTGGGGTGTGTGCTTATTTGAGACTTACAAAAATCTATTTTAGTAGTGTCAGGTAACTCCCTGAGCCTGAACATACTTGTGTATATATGTATATGTCTATACAAGGGCATAAGTATGAGGAGGCAGGGATCACTGGGCACTATGTCAGAACTGCCTGCCATGCTGACCTGAGCCAATTGTGTATTCTGAGTTGTATACACAAGTGTTCAGTTCTTTTTGGTCCATATTGCGAATTGATGATCATTTGAGGTTGATGAGGGTCAGCTGCAACACACACAGACATTTCATTAATCATTTTTTTTCCAAGTTGGCATGAAGTAGCTTACCTGTTGTGTACGTTCTATTAAGTCTCTGCCCATTTGGGTACTCTGACCACGAACCGCATGAACTGTTCTCTGAAGCTAGAGCTGACACTATTCCAAAGGCAAGATTCAGAGGCCGTTTTACAGATAGCATCAGGCAGCCAGAATCTTCTGACCCAGTGGCTGGCCCCAGGACCATTTAGACATGTGGCATTATACGTGGCATGCCTAAAGTTCGAGGGTGAAGGGCTTGCTAGATAGTCTTACAGTCTGATTTTGCAAAGATGGGTATGTCTCTAAAATTTAGAGCTAATCCCCATATCTTAAGTCACACTAATTAAATTAATGAGAGTCCATTTCTAACATTCATTATGCTGGCTAGCAAGCCTCTCATTTTACCAGTGAAATTTCACAGTTTTAACATTCCTTATGCTAATTATCAAAATCTCTGGTGTTGTCATGGATAAAGTTAACTGAAGTTTCTTGAGAGTGAGGTTGTTCATTAGAATGCTCAGAGCCAACCCGTGAAATGTGTAGCCTGCATCAGGGCAACTGACTAACTGCTGTAAACTTGAACTAACACATGAAGCATAACGTTATACTGCGTGTGCTGAAATGTTTTGAAGCCAATTATAGACATCCTAATACTCACATACCAACTCCTGAACTAAAAGCCTAGTATGTTCTACCTTCAGAAAGATTATTTAGTATGAAACAAAGTTTTGATTGTGTATTTAACATAGAGATTAAATGTGAAATTTTAGAGTTGGTCCCCTTGGTCCATGATCCGGTTTTCACATATCCCAGGTATTACACTTCCTATCAAGGACTTTCAATTTTCTCATCTGTAAAATGGAGTGATAATAGTCCTACTTCACAGGGTTATTTTAAGTATTAAGTGAGGATACATATATGAAACATGCCTGGTACATAGAAGAACTCTAGTGATTATTAGCATTTAGAGTTCTCTGATAAAAAGTATATTTTTATAAGAGCTTTATTAGTACTGATACAGACAATTTAGATAGCATCAGTATAGGTCAAGTTTACATTGTTTCTTTTAAAAATTATTTTTAAAATAATTTTTTAAAATCCATAGCTATAATACTCAGTGTATTCACATTTTAACATTTTGGTATAACCTTCCATGTGTCTATGTATATTTGCATATGTATGTATATGTACATTTTTTTAATAACAAAGTTGGACCATTCTGTTCATTTAGCCCAACTTTGTCATTTATGGACATATTGTGCACATTTTCCTGTTCATTGCATGTTCCTTGAAAACATACTTTTTGATACCTTCATAATATTCCATTGTCATAATAGTTCCTATTGTTGATTTCTATTTTTTTTACTATTATAAATAATATTATGATAAATCTGTGACTATAAACACTTGTATATATTTCTGGTAGCTTCTTAGATTAAAGCACATTTTCAAGATCTTTGATACATGTCACCAAAGTTTCTTCCCAAAAGAATTCTGCCAATTTATAGCTTCCACTGTGAGCTTACTGTGGGTATTATCAGTTTTCTTGCTGTATGACTTGAATGAAAGACTTGACCTCTTAGAATTCCCATTTGTTGTCAGGAAATCAGGGCTATTTTACCCCCACAGGATTGCTGGGAAGAAAAAATGAAATGGTTAGCTTCAGTCTACTGATTTCTACTCCATTGACATTAAAAGTTAATGCTTCTGTCATTAAGTAGTTATTTGACCCCAGTTCTCCTCCAAACGATTTTATATATATTTCAGAGAGGGAGTGAGAGATAGAAACATCAATGATGAGAAAGAATCATTGATCAGCTGCCTCCTGCATGTCCACATTGGGGATCGAGCTCACATCCCGGGCATGTGGTCTGACCAGGAATCAAACTGTGAGCTCCTGGTCCATGGGTCAACACAGCCACTGAGCCATGCTGGCCAGGCCCCAAGCTTTTTCACTGTGTTACCTTGGGCTAGTTGTCCTGAGCTGCTCAGGTCCTGAGAATTGAATGTCTAGTCCATACATGTTCATGGTTGTCACAATCCTAAAAAAGAGTGGATATTTCAACACCCCACAAGTCCAAGATAAAAGAAAAGAGCAAACAAAACTCACTTGAAAGAATAAATAAAAGTCACAATCTGACATAAGAACACCAGTGGAGGATTCTGCCAATTATATACTGGAGACTTATTTCCTTCCTGGTTATATGAATTCTTCCAAGACTCTTTCCATTGCTTGAACTACTTGAAAAAATGGATGAAATATGTTCTGTCCCTCCAGGTCCAGCGGGTGGATTTCCCAGCTCTCTATTTACCTCTGTGCATAATACTTTTTAATCCCACTCCTGAGTGCCCAAATAGATTGATTTACTCGATATTTATTCATTAGGTGCTGTGAGGCTATTACCAAGAATTCTGATTTTTAACAATTTATTTGTAGATCAGTTAAATAATACTACCTGTCCTTTTTTTACAT